>NC_045128.1:19371268-19535954 GCF_007655135.1 Punica granatum
AAATTGCCTTCCACATAGGCCATGTTCAGAGTGTAACGGTGAATCGAGGCTAAATCCCATTCCGCACTCGGGTTGCGCGCGCTCGATGAATTAGGAGGCGTTGGACCTCGTGTTCGGTGGTTTGGGGCATTGGACCCCGTGTAACACGTAACCTATGGGCTCGGGCCCGAATTGCGACAAATCAGCAAAAGCAAGAATAAAATAGAAGAAAACTGATAAAACTGATGAAATACAGACAACAACTGATAAGTATCGGTGAATACAGACGAGTTGTGTATTAGGCCGAATGTACGTGATTTAATCAGTTATTAACCGAGGTTGATTAGCAAGCAATGTATCTAACCTAGGCAAACATAGATGGTGGATTAGAATAGGGTTCTAAGCCAATTACATGTGTGTGTTTGTTTTAAGACTCTTATTCAGTGAGGTGACACTGCGGTTTCACCGAATTAGCCAAACTCGTGTTTTGACTCTAGATTGGAATCTATCATTCCGCTTATCCATTATCTAATGTTTAATTAAGCCAACTGTATGATTAATCCAGTTTTTCGTGTTTTGTAACTGAAATAAAATGTTCACCACCGAATCTACGATAGGAAGATAGAAACACCGAAAGTGAACGGAATGGGCCGTGCGAATGAAACTCGCACCCGAACGGGTTGCCCTTTTCTTTCATAGATCGAAGTGTTTCCAACTCCCTAACGCCTAGGGTATCGGTGAATCACGGAATGACGATTATGCCCTTGGATGATAAAATTGCAATGTTCGTGTATAAATTGGAGATCGCGTCACACGAAGAAGTCCAAGAAGGACTCGCGCGTCTTGACTCGAGCCGCCTCAAATCGGGCCCGGACTCGAGTCATAGCACGCGAGTACTCGTTAGACGTCTATTCTATTCGTGTTACGTGTCTCGGTGTTTTGAAATTGTGAGCTTTAAATGGAAAAGGGCATTCTCACCGTTCCGTAAATCATTGATGCGTTTATGAATTAATAATCAATTTGCCCAACTGTTTAGTCCAAGTGTTTTAATTAGCCGAATGATACGTCCCGTTTGACCCGTTTGTGGGATTGGTTTAATGATTGAGACCTCAAACCTCAATTGTTATGGATCAATGAAATGATTGTTCGATATTAACGTATCTAGCATATGAATTAACATGAAACCAACGATTAAATGAAAATTGTGATTACAATCAATTCCAAGAATCGGTTTTGACCGTTTCTTGCATGCATAAAACATCAAACACGATGATAACGTACATTTTTTACATAGCCGGTGCCGCCATGATCTTAAGAACGCAATTAATCTTACAAACAAGCACAAACACGATATTTAGAGGAATCGATAAAACGGCACCGACTCATGGAAAGCAAAAATGTAAAAACTCGGGAAACGACTTGAGTCGGGGAAAGGAGGCCATCCATGGCCCGAGGAAGCCAAGAGGGGCTCTCGGCCACCTCCCTTGGGGTGAGGCCGAGAGGTTCCTTTGGCTTGCTCGAGCCAACGAGGTCTCCTCGACTCCGATTCAAACTATTTCCCGACATGCTAGCACTACATACGATGAATACATGCATAATACGATGTAAAAGACACATAAAAACATGAACTTGCATGCGAATCGGTCATGGACCTCCTTATCTCCCCACAAACGCAAAGAAAACGTAAAAGTCCTAACTTCTCTAAGTCGGGAATGATACCTATCCCCGGGATGCGGGAAAAGTCGAGGAAAGTCGGAAAACGGCTTCGGGAAGTCGATTCTGCCCCCTGGAACGAACAGACCCGAGTCAGTGAAGTCGGGTCGGCGACAGACCCGACTGGCAGTCCGGCTTGTCGGGGCTGTACCGGTTGATCGGGATGGAATTTTCGCGCGGGGCCAGTTGCGTTGGATTCCCAAGAGACTAAGGATCGCGCCTGTGGTGGTTTCGGAAGGAGAGCATGCGTAGATTTTCCGGAAATCAAAAACAAAATCGGGTTAGTAAAAAAAAGACAGATCCAGTCGGGACAAACAGACCCGACTGGCACCCGGCAAAGAAAAGGCTCTACAGGAGGCTCCTGGTGGTCTTTTGATGCAAAGTCAGTGGCATTGGACTTCTAACTGAGTGAGGAGCACGGTGATAGGTGGCTCGTAGTGAGATTCAATCCGAGCTGACCTGTACGTTCCTGCGAAGTTCGGGTTAGAAAAGACGACCAGAGGAACAAACCCGACTGGCACCCGATGAAGAAACGACTCTACGGGAGGCTCCCGGTGGTCTTTTGGTGCAAGATCGGTGGCATTGGACTCCTAACTGACTGAGGATCATGCCTGCAGTGGTTTTGTGAAGATTAGACATGTCGATTTTCCTGAGAGATGCAAAGAAAACCGGTAAAAACTGGAAAAAAATCTGTGAAGGGAGAAAAGAGAGAAATGGCGGTGGTGCGCGGTTGAGCGGCTCTCGGCACGTGACCACCTCGTCACGGGGGAGAGTGAGGGTCATGAGGAACCCTTAGAAAGTGATGGCACGACTCGCCATGGTCGTGGGAAGGAGTGGCGTCGAAGAAGCCCGGAATGCACCCGTGAAACCTGATTCTGCTCAACTCTGGAACGCGAGGCTGAAGGGTTCAAATGCAAAAACTAAGCTCGGAAATGGACTTAGGAGGTCGAAAACATGTGGGATATGAAGTTTGGTTGAGTTTGCTTAAGTTTAGAGGGAAGAACTCGCATAGAAACCGGGAAAACGCTTAAGGGACTGTTTCTGGACAGAGCTGGAACGAGGTGCTGGGAGCTTCAAATGAAAAATATAATGTCAGAAATGGACTTAGGAGGTCGAAAACATGTGGGATATGAAGTTTGGTTGAGTTTGCTTAAGTCGAGAGGGAAGAACTCGCATAGAAACCGGGAAAACGCTTAAGGGACTGTTTCTGGACAGAGCTGGAACGAGGTGCTGGGAGCTTCAAATGAAAAATATAAGGTCGGAAATGGACTTAGGAGGTCGAAAACATGTGGGATATGAAGTTTGGTTGAAGTCGGCTAAGGTTGGGTGGCGGTCGCCGGAAAACGGGATTGGTTTGGCCTTGTTTTGCCCGGTTTCTGGGCTGGGGAGGGGCTGCACGAATTCTGAAATTTGCTGAACTTTAAGAGGGCTTGGAGAGGGTTTCTTAGAGTGAGAAGGCTAGAGAGATGATGGGAGTTGAGTTGTGATTAAGTTAATGATGCAATGGGCTTATAAAGGAAGACTTAATGGCTTGTTTAGTGAAAACTAAGTGCAATTAATAGGTGCTTAGGGATTCCGAATTTTGGATGGAAGATTAGGGTGAGGAAGTTGTCTTGAAAAGTTGATGGGAGGTGATGGATAGAAGAAGAAAAGTGATGGGGTGTAAGAGATATTTTGAAATGGGTGGTGGAGGCTCATTTGGCTTGTCTTTAGAGGAGAGCCATGGCTCGCGGCTTGGCTCGGCTCGGCTCAGCTTGACTTGGCTAGCTCAAGGGTCCCACTTGATTAGGAAGAAAGCCGGAAGAAGCTCGGGGCTTGATTGATCACGCATTCGATTTTCGTGGTTCGCTTGAACGACGAATTATCGATGTACGCGCGAATGCGATTTTAATGAGCCTAATATTGACATGCTTCGTGTAAGTAAATGCTCGGGTAGCCGGGGACTCAAAAGCCGGTTTCGCTCCGTTTGGATGATCAGAGTGAAGTTGTCCGTTTCTGTTGCTCGTTCGTGCCTCTGCGTGCTGTACTGCTCGTGTCGGCGTGCTTTGTGCTTTGGGCAGAACGGTTTTCTTGTTGGCCTCGGTTGGAGATCGATATCCGGAGGCGTCCTAAGAATCCTCGAATGGGGCTTTCTCAGTGTTTCCCGAGTGTTCTGATGTGTTCAGAGACCACTGTGATCTCCGTTTGTCAAAAACGAGTCCCGAAGGCTTGTCGGGAGGCATTCGTGACCATTGAAATGTCACTCGGGAGATCGGTATGACTTGCTTGGTCAGAACCGAAATGATTTCCTAGCCCCTGGGGGTTGTTGGGAGTGGATGGTGCGAAGCTCGGACGTCAACATTTCCTCAAGTGAGCTCTAAGTGCAAGATTCCGCTTGAAAGGGGCCCTTTTGTTGCCGAAATAGTACTCGAGAAACCTAAATGGTTTGTGCAATGCGATCAGGGTTCGTTTTCCCAGGCCTTGAGGTCCTCGGGATTGGTTGGCGCGGATTTCGTGCACTGACGGTTCATTTAAAGGGTCTCTAGCCACGTTTCTGTGCAAAAAGGGACTTTTTCTCCAGGTCGGGATCCACTCGGGAGACCAAGACGAACTCCGAAAGGCAGTCTAAAACTTGTTCCTTGGTCCTGGTGGTCCTTGGGTATGTGCAGGCTTGTTTTCAGGAGCCGTTTATCTGTTCGTGAATCGGGCCTCTCAGGGGCCCCGTTAGGAAGGCGTCTGTGAATGTTCGGGAGTGCCCTGGCTTAAGCAGGGTGCTTCTGAAGTGTGCCCGGATGTGCCATTGGTCATTTTGGCACCAAAAGGGATTTTTAGAGTCCCATATTATGCACCTTTTGGTGCTTCGGTGACTAGGTGATGAATAGTACCATAGTGCCAGCTCCGTCGTTTTCGGGATTCTTTGTTCGGTCGCTCTTCTGACTGCTCTCTTTCGCCTTTCCCAGTGGACCGTGCTCTTCTCCTATTGTTCATGACTCCGTGCCCGCCTATTTTCCTCTGATCGCCGGATGATGAATAGTGTCCCGAGCTTTGGTCGGGAATTCTCGTGTGGGAAGCTGGTGGGCCAAAATGGGGTGCTGACAACCGGGATGGACCCGAAACAGAAATTTAATCCGGGATGGACCCGAAACGGGAATTTAAACCTGGATGGACCCGAAAACAGGAATTTAAACCGGGATGGACCCGAAAAAGGAATTTAAACCTGGATAGACCCGAAAACAGGAATTTAAACCCGGATGGACCCGAACAGGAATTTAAACCGGGATGGACCCGAATACAGGAATTTAAGCCGGGATGGACCCGAAAACAAGAATTCAAACCGGGATGGACCCGAACAGGAATTGAGACCAGGATGGACCCGAACAGGAATTTAAACCGGGATGGTCCCGAAACAAGAATTTTAAACCGGGATGGAACCGAAACAGGAATTTAAACCAGGATGGACCTGAACAGGAATTTAAACCGGGATGGACCCGAAACAGGAATTTAAACCGGGATGGACCCGAAAAGGAATTTAAACCGGGATGGACCCGAAAATAGGAATTTAAACCGAGATGGACCCGAAAACAGGAATTGAAACCGGGATGGACTCGAAACAAGAATTTAAACCGGGATAGACCCGAGCAGGAATTTAAATCGGGATGGACCCGAACAGGAATTGAAACCGAGATGGACCCGAAACAGGAATTTTAAACCGGGATGGACACGAAACAGGAATTTTAACCGGGATGGACCCGAACAGGAATTTAAACCTGGATGGACTCGAAACAGGAATTTTAAACCGGGATGGACCCGAAACAGGAATTTTAAACCGGGATGGACCCCATACAGAAATTTAAACCGGGATGGACCCGAACAGGAATTTAAACCGGGATGAACCCGAAATAGGAATTTTAAACCGGGATGGACCCGAAACAGGAATTTAATTCGGGATGGACCCGAAAACAGGAATGTAAACCGGGATGGACCCGAAACAGGAATTTAAACCGGGATGGACCCGGACAGGAATTTAAACCGGGATGGACCCGAACAGGAATTTAAACAGGGATGGACCCGAACAGGAATTGAAAGAGGAGAATCTTCAGAGTAGCACTCCAGGCACTCAGTTGCATCGCAATCAGTTGGCAAGTAACGAAGCATTCTGCAACAACATTGATAGCAGCACGGACAAGCTCAGTGATGGAAGAATCACAATAATTTCTTCCGCACCTCAAATAACTCCCCAGCGTTTGCATTTACATTTTGCAAGCATTTTCATCCTGCAATGCATCCCATGCAACTTTACTTTCCTGCATAGGGGTCCGTCTCCTTCGGGTACGTCCCGACTACTTTTCTGCTCAAGGGTCCGTCCCGTTCGAGTACGTCCCGACTACTTTTCTACACAGGGGTCCGTCCCCTTCGGGTACGTCCCGACTACTTTTCTGCACAGGGGTCCGTCCCCTTCGGGTACGTCCCGATAACTTTTCTGCTCAGGGGTCCGTCCCCTTCGGGTATGTCCCGACTACTTTTCTGCACAGAGGTCAGTCCCTTTCGGGTACGTCTCGACTACTTTTCTGCACAGGGGTCAGTCCCTTTCGGGTACGTCCCGACTACTTTTCTGCTCAGGGGTCCGTCCCCTTCGGGTACGTCCCGACTACTTTTCTGCTCAGGGGTCCGTCCCCTTCGGGTACGTCCCGACTACTTTTCTGCTCAGGGGTCCGTCCCCTTCGAGTACGTCCCGACTACTTTTCTGCTCAGGGGTCCGTCCCCTTCGAGTACGTCCCGACTACTTTTCTGCTCAGGGGTCCGTCCCCTTCGAGTACGTCCCGACTACTTTTCTCTGCACCATGCAACCCGCCGGGCAAAACGTCCCGCACCCCGCAAGTCCATTGGGTAGGCGCCTTTGAACCATGTTGTTCATTCGGTATGCGCCCCGTGCATATTGCAAACCTTTCGGGTACGTCCCGACAATTTTTCTGCTCCGGGGTTCGTCCCCTTCGGGTACATCCCGACTACTTTTCTGCACAGGGGTCCGTCCCCTTCGGGTACGTCCCGACTACTTTTCTGCTCAGGGGTTCGTCCCCTTCGGATACATCCCGACTACTTTTCTGCTCTTCGGTCTGTCCCCTTCAAATACGTCCCGACTACTTTTCTACACAGGGGTCCGTCCCCTTCGGATACGTCTCGACTACTTTTCTTCTCAGGGGTCCGTCCCCTTCGGGTACGTCCCGACTACTTTTCCCTGCACCATGCAACCTGTAGGGCAAAACGCCCCGCACATTGCAAACCCCCCGGGCAAAACGCCCCGCACCCCGCAAGTCCATTGGGTAGGCGCCTTTGAACCATGTTGTTCATTCGGAATGCGCCCCGTGCATATTGCAAACCTTTCGGGTACGTCCCGACTACTTTTCTGCTCAGGGGTCCGTCCCCTTCGAGTACGTCCCGACTACTTTTCTGCTCAGGGGTCCGTCCCCTTCGAGTACGTCCCGACTACTTTTCTCTTCACCATGCAACCCGCCGGGCAAAACGTCCCGCACCCCGCAAGTCCATTGGGTAGGCGCCTTTGAACCATGTTGTTCATTCGGTATGCGCCCCGTGCATATTGCAAACCTTTCGGGTACGTCCCGACAATTTTTCTGCTCTGGGGTTCGTCCCCTTCGGGTACATCCCGACTACTTTTCTGCACAGGGGTCCGTCCCCTTCGGGTACGTCCCGACTACTTTTCTACTCAGGGGTTCGTCCCCTTCGGATACATCCCGACTACTTTTCTGCTCTTCGGTCTGTCCCCTTCAAATACGTCCCGACTACTTTTCTACACAGGAGTCCGTCCCCTTCGGATACGTCTCGACTACTTTTCTTCTCAGGGGTCCGTCCCCTTTGGGTACGTCCCGACTACTTTTCCCTGCACCATACAACCTGTAGGGCAAAACGCCCCGCACATTGCAAACCCCCCGGGCAAAACGCCCCGCACCCCGCAAGTCCATTGGGTAGGCGCCTTTGAACCATGTTGTTCATTCGGTATGCGCCCCGTGCATATTGCAAACCTTTCGGGTACGTCCCGACTACTTTTCTGCTCAGGGGTCCGTCCCCTTCGAGTACGTCCCGACTACTTTTCTGCTCAGGGGTCCGTCCCCTTCGAGTACGTCCCGACTACTTTTCTCTGCACCATGCAACCCGCCGGGCAAAACGTCCCGCACCCCGCAAGTCCATTGGGTAGGCGCCTTTGAACCATGTTGTTCATTCGGTATGCGCCCCGTGCATATTGCAAACCTTTCGGGTACGTCCCGACAATTTTTCTGCTCCGGGGTTCGTCCCCTTCGGGTACATCCCGACTACTTTTCTGCACAGGGGTCCGTCCCCTTCGGGTACGTCCCGACTACTTTTCTGCTCAGGGGTTCGTCCCCTTCGGATACATCCCGACTACTTTTCTGCTCTTCGGTCTGTCCCCTTCAAATACGTCCCGACTACTTTTCTACACAGGGGTCCGTCCCCTTCGGATACGTCTCGACTACTTTTCTTCTCAGGGGTCCGTCCCCTTCGGGTACGTCCCGACTACTTTTCCCTGCACCATGCAACCTGTAGGGCAAAACGCCCCGCACATTGCAAACCCCCCGGGCAAAACGCCCCGCACCCCGCAAGTCCATTGGGTAGGCGCCTTTGAACCATGTTGTTCATTCGGTATGCGCCCCGTGCATATTGCAAACCTTTCGGGTACGTCCCGACTACTTTTCTGCTCAGGGGTCCGTCCCCTTCGAGTACGTCCCGACTACTTTTCTCTGCACCATGCAACCCGCCGGGCAAAACGTCCCGCACCCCGCAAGTCCATTGGGTAGGCGCCTTTGAACCATGTTGTTCATTCGGTATGCGCCCCGTGCATATTGCAAACCTTTCGGGTACGTCCCGACAATTTTTCTGCTCCGGGGTTCGTCCCCTTCGGGTACATCCCGACTACTTTTCTGCACAGGGGTCCGTCCCCTTCGGGTACGTCCCGACTACTTTTCTGCTCAGGGGTTCGTCCCCTTCGGGTACATCCCGACTACTTTTCTGCTCTTCGGTCTGTCCCCTTCGAATACGTCCCGACTACTTTTCTACACAGGGGTCCGTCCCCTTCGGATACGTCTCGACTACTTTTCTTCTCAGGGGTCCGTCCCCTTCGGGTACGTCCCGACTACTTTTCCCTGCACCATGCAACCTGTAGGGCAAAACGCCCCGCACATTGCAAACCCCCCGGGCAAAACGCCCCGCACCCCGCAAGTCCATTGGGTAGGCGCCTTTGAACCATGTTGTTCATTCGGTATGCGCCCCGTGCATATTGCAAACCTTTCGGGTACGTCCCGACTACTTTTCTGCTCAGGGGTCTGTCCCCTTCGGGTACGGTCCGACTACTTTTCTGCTCAGGGGTCCGTCCCCTTCGGGTACGCCCCGACTACTTTTCTGCACATGGGTCCGTCCCCTTCGGGTACGTCCCGACTATTTTTCTGCACAGGGGTCCGTCCACTTTGGGTACGTCCCGACTACTTTTCTGCACAAGGGTCCGTCCCCTTCGGGTACGTGCCGACTACTTTTATGCTCAGGGGTCATCTCCTTCGGGTACCTCCCGACTACTCTTTTGTTCAGGGGTCTGTCCCCTTCGGGTCCATCCCGACTTTAAACTTCTGTTTAAGGGTCCATCCCCTCAGGTTCATCCTGACTTTTACATTTCTGCATCAGGTATAACATCCCCACATATCCAAAGTAAGAGGGAGAAGACTGTTATCGGAAGTTCCATATCGATCATTGCTATCAAATTGGGGTGCTTCTGAAGTCTTTGGCTGCATCCTCTACTCGAGCATGCAATCAAAGAGGGGCAAGTTGTCAGCACCCCATTTTGGCTCACCTTTCCAAACAATGATATTAGCAATGGTCCAAGCCACAACTTGAGCAGAATACAGAAAAACGACTTAACTGAGTAGAAATCACTATTCATCCTCAAGTCGGCAAAATTGAGCAGAAGACATGCACATGTGACAGAAGGACTCCAGGGGTCACCAAAGGGTAACAGAGTGACTAGAAAGCTCAACAATGTCCAAAACCGGCATTTTTAATTTATCACATAGATAGTCCTATTTTCCGATAGTTCGCTCGATCATCGGAAGATAGCCAATATTGGACTCCAAAAATCCACTCCAACGCCAAATAGATGAAAAGTGTCCCCAAAGGCATTTTGCAAATCATCTGCTCTATACATAATAACTTTCTGTATACAGACAACTTTTCAGTGGAAGTCCAAAAATGCCGGTTTCTCGGATAAAAGTTAATTCCAAATATCAGATGCAGCCATGCCCCACAATCATACATAGCACGAGCAATGCTTCAGATTGTCTTTTGGAAGCCATACAGACACTCTGAATGACTTCCGAGCGACAAAACGGGCATACCCCTCTTCGGAAGAGCATAACCGGAGACTGGTCTGATGGAATTACGGCAAACGAAGTTCACACTACATTGCCCTAAAAACTCCAGTGGACATTCGCAATTGGGCAAAACAGACAGTAAAGCCCTTCTCGGTTTCCTGAGTAACCTCCGAAAAACACAAAAGACTATTTTCAGAGGAAATCCATATCCGAAGGTCCTCTTTGTGAAAACTTGACGCCGAATGCTTACCTTACACAATGCTAGCCTTCTCAAGGCTCAATGTGGAATCGTCGGAATGAATCACACAACTCATCTAGACCCCTCGAGCAGTGCTTTAAGGGTCTCAAATGCACTTTTCACATCCTTAGAGGCCCAATATCGGCAAACAGAGATCACAGTAATCTCCGGATCGCCCAAGAAACTCAGAAAGCAATCTGAGAAATCCAGTTTCGGCCTCCTAGGACATCTCCGGCTCCATATTTGTATTATCGGCTTAAGGGTCAAGTGCCCACGTAATTTGATAATTTTTGTCAAAATGACAGACGTGGGATGCAGATACAAGATATGTTGTCAGAAGTGGGTAACCTCACTCTGAATGTATAAAAGCAACAAAACCGGCTTCCGAGCCTCATATAGACAATTGGCAATTCCTCACGGAAAATGCCAATCTCGGACTCATTAAATCTGTGTCCTCGCGTATATCGATAATTCGACGTTCAATTCGAACCACGAGTTTCGAATGCGCGATCAATCGAGACCCGAGCTTTTTCCCGGTTTCTCCTCTTCGGTCGTGGGACCCACGGGCTACCCAAGATGAATCACCCTTTGCTCTAGAAGCTTCTTCTTCTTCTTCAATGCAAGAAGACAACTTGCCCTCTCTTAGCCAAAATATCTTGGAGAGGTTGAAGACAACACTCAACTTCTCATCAATGCTCATCAATGCTCTTGGGTGAACAGTACACCCGTCGCCGCACGCGCAACCGCACGCCCGCGCTCACAGCCGCGCGCTCGCGCGCCAGACGCCTGTCCGTGAGCACGTCCGCGAGCCAGACGCCCCAGCGCGCACACCCGCGCGCTCTAGCGCGCTCCAGCGCTCCGCCCGTGTGCTCGCGCACGCCTGCCCGCACGCCCGACGTCCATGCACACCCGAACGTGCATCCTTTGCACCCGAGCATCCTTCCAAGCGTTCTACCAAGTCACCTGACTCTCGAACAATTCCCCGACTCTTTCCTCGTATCCCGAGGCTAGGTAAATCACTCTTGACTTAGAGGAGTTAGGGCTTTTTACATTTATTGCATGTTCATGAAGTTATATGATGCACAAAGCATGTTCACTTGCAAGACTTCATTTTTATGCACTTTTACATTATATCATGCACGTTTAGCATCGTTTAACGTGCTAGCATGTCGGGAAATATTTAAATCGAAGTCGAGGAAACCATCCCGACCCAGAAAAGCCGAGATCATTCGGGTTAACCTCTCCATGAGGTAACCGAGAGCATTCTTGACCTTTTTGGGTCAAGATCGGATTCCTTTGCCCCGATTTAAATTGTTTCCCGAGTTTATTGTTTTTCTCACATCCATGAAGTCGATATTATTTTATCGATTCCTTAAATAATATGTTTGTGCATGTTTGCATGATTGAATGTGTTATTTAAATCATGATAATACCGACTTTCGTTTAATCGTGTTATTTAACATGTTTGATGTTTGAGCATGTGAGAAACGATTCAAAACAAGACGGGGAAAACTTGTGAAACCAAATACAAGCCATGAGACCTCTCGACTTCCTTCAAGGAGAATAGGCTGAGAGTCTCATGGAGCTTTTCGGGTTCCATGAGGCTTCCTCTTCCCGTTTTAAATCCGTTCTCGGATTTCGTGTAATTTGCAAGTTCAATTACATCGAGAATTTCACATGAAATGTCTTTCCAAACCAAAACATGCATGGATTCGCAATTCGGAGACCCTTTCGGGCCTATTAGGACCAAAGGGTGTTTCGGCCATCGTTGGCCAAATCATCCTCGGTCTTTCTTGACCCGTCTTGGTTGCCGAGTCACGAATCGTTTTTACAATTAATGCAATCGGCACAACCTTTAAGCATTAATGTCACGAACGGGTTAATCGGGACGCTCACATGATTAAACCCACTTCATACTGATAAAGTTTGCACGAATTGGCCATTAACTGATAACTCGCGTCGATGAGTTGTCAAATGACGTTGGTGCCCTTTTCAAACTTATTAATTTCAAAACCCGAAACGCGCGGTCCGATGTAGCATGGACGTCTGAAAAGGGCTTATGTGTCTTAACTTGAGTTTTTACCTGATTCTAGGTAACTCAGGTCAGGATACAGAAGATCTTTTTAGATCACTTCCGGGCAGATCGACCGGTTCTTTGGCTTTTTCGAGGTTCTTGCATAATCTTGGACGATCTAGGGAATTGGTTGACACCGGCTACAGGCCGAGGTGGCCCGCACTGCGATGTTTCCCCTTTTCTGAAAACAATTTTCAAATAAAGGGCAAAATCGTCTTTTCACAATTCAGCGACACCCTTAGGGTTAGCATGACAGAAACACTACAGTACGGGAAAAGAACGGGCTACCTGTTCAGGTGCAGGTTCATCTGCATAGCCTTTTCTTATCTAACTGATGAGTTTCTGTCATCCTAACATAGACTCGGGTAACTAGAACGGTTATCTCTGTCAGAAAACATGCAAAATGCTGATTAACCTTTCACTCGATCTAACCAAACACTAGATAATTGTTAGGTGAAATTCTAGATTCCAAATCTAGAGTCAAATACGAGTTTGGCTAATTCAGTGAAAATTCAGTGTCATAATACAGAACAACTGTAAAAGCAATCCACATACATGAGATTTGACTCTCCTTTTCAAGTTTCAAACCAAAGCCGAATGCTAAAACATTGGCACGTGTTTGATTGCTTAGCATATGGCATTTGCTTGCAAAAACACTCCTGGGTTAATAATCTGTTAATTCACGTAAACACGACAATAACAAACACTTTGTCTGTTATTAACATGTTGCGTGTTATCTTTTCGCACCTGTTTGCCATGCGGGTTGAGCCTGATCCATAGGCGGAATAATATTAGGGTTCAACGCCCTAATCATCGATCACAGGGTCCAACGCCCTAATCAACACTCACAGGGTCCAACGCCCTATTCAGTGAGAGCGTGCATTGAATTTTAGTTTTTCGGTCTTTTCCCTAAACTCACGGTGAGTTAGAGCGGAATAATAACCGAACGCTAGTCGACTAGAATTCGGCCATTTGTAATTTGTATTTATTGTTTTCGAGAGCATTGTAAGGACTTTTATTTTGTACATTTGTTCTGTAAGAATTCCAGTCGGTGAGCGAACGGTTCGAGAGTCGAATCATTCGAATCGGTCCTATGCTTGCCCGATAAAAGTAAATCCAAGATCTCGCGGTTTTGGTTCACGCAGGAATTCAACCTCCGTGGTTTGATTAACTGTAACGCAAGATTGTGAACTAATTCCCCGACACGAGAGTTTACTTTTCTCTCGGCTTCTCGACCGACATCGTCTAATTCATCGAATATTCGGTGTCAAAACGTGCGAGCCGAGTGCAACTTAATTCAAGCGGTAAATAATAAAACATGCAAGCCTAGCAAAACAGAGTATCGAAAGGGCGTGCGGAATATAGGCCCGCACGTAATATGAACCCCCGAACACGGATTTTTCGGTTCCGCACAGATCAATGCCTTAACAACAACTAGGTGTTCCATACCCCTAGACCCGGGTAACTTATCCGCCCTCGACCTTCGGGTCGTAAAATAATAAGTGGCGACTCCTTCTCTCATGCGTGTCCGTCACGCGTCCCCACGGGAAGGTGGACACTCCTAAGCCGCGTGATCCAAAAGCGCGCAATGTGGGCCCCGACGAGAGTCCACATTCGGGTCCGTACAGGTGCAGATACAAGATATGCTGTCAGAAGTGGGTGACATTGCTCTGAATGCTTAAAATGAGCAAAACCGGCTTCCAAGCCTCATACAGACATTTGGTTGGGCTCATTAAATCCGTTTTCTTGCGTATATCGGTAATTCGACGTTCAATTCTAACCGCGAGTTTCGAATGCACAACCAATCGAGACCCAAACTTTCTCCCGGTTTCTCCTCTTCGGCCGTGGGACCCATGGGCTACCCAAGATGAGCCGCCCCTTGCCCTAGAAGTTTCGGCTTCTTCTTCTTCAATGTAAGAAGCCAACTTGCTCACTTAGCCCAAAATATCAAGAAGAGTTTGAAGACAACACTCAAGTTTTCATCAATGCTCGTCAATGCTCTTGGCTCTTCCACATGAAGGATACTTGGCTCACATTCATCCTCATCGTCATTAAGTGGCCGAAATTTGCCAAGCATGAGGGTTAAAAGCACTTGCTTTTGCTAATTGTGTCATTAGCTTTGCCTATAAATTGCCCAAAAGTGATTAAGTTAATCACTTCTCTTCTTGCACACTCTCTCCAAGCTTTCTCCCTCAAGAAAAGCTCTCAACTCCATAGCCAAAACCAGCAAGCTTCAACACTTCAAAACCAAGAGAGAAAAACCGAAGAAAACCCGAAGAAAGCTTTGAGTTCTTAAGTCGGAAGCCGATGTTCATCATCCCGACTTAAGTTCAAAAAATTCTCAAATTCCATGGACCATATGTTTTGGACCCTTGGAGTTCAGTGGTGAACTTGGTTTTTTTATTTGAAGTCTGTCAGCACCCCATTTTGGCTCATCGGCTCCCCACACAAGGACTCCCGACCAAAGCTTAGGTTACTATTCGTGACCCGGCAATCGGAGGCGAACGAACAGACATGGGGGCATGGACTACGGAAGAGAAGCAGGAATCGCTAGAGAAGCACAGAAGGGCAATCAGGAGAACGAACGAACAGTGAACCCCGAAAACAGCAGAGGCCAGCACTGTGGCACTATTCATCACCGGATTACCGGAGCATCAGAAAGTATTCAATATGGGACTCTAAAAATCCCTCATAGTGCCAAATTGACCAATGGCACATCCGGGCACACTTCAGAAGCACCCTGCTTAAGCCGGGGCACTCCTGAACATTCACAGACACCATCTTGACGGAGCCCCCGAGAGGCTCGATTCACGAACAGATAAATGGCACCCGGAAACAGGCCTACACACACCCAAGGACCACCAGGACCAAGGAACAAGTTTCAGACTGCCTTTCGGAGTTCGTCTTGGTCTCCCGAGTGGATCCCAACCCGGAGAAAGGGCCCATTTTTGCACTGAAATGTGGCCAGAGACCCTTTTAATGAACCGTCAGTGCACGAAATCCACGCCAACCAATCCCGAGGACCTCAAGGCCTAGGAAAACGAACCCTGATCGCATTGTACAATCCATTTAGGTTTCCCGAGTTCCATTCCGGCAACAAAAGGGCCCCTTTCAAGCGAAATCTTGCGCTTAGAGCTCATTCGAGGAAATGTTAACGTCCGAGCTTTGCACCACCCACTCCCAACAACCCCCAAGGGTTAGGAGATCATTTCGGCTCGGACCAAGAAAATCATATCGAGCTTCCGAGTGACGTTTTAATGGTCATAAACGCCTCCCGACAAGCCTTCGGGACTCGTTTTTGACAAATGGAGATCACAGTGGTCTCCGAACACATCAGAACACTCGTGAAACACTAAGAAAGCCCTGTTTACAAATTCCTAGGACACCTCCGGATATCAATCTCCAGCCGGGGCCAACAAGTAAACCGTTCTGTCCAAAGCACAAAGCACGCCGACACGAGCAGTACAGCACGCAGAGGCGCGAACGAGCGCCCGAGCATTCACTCATACGAAGAATGTCAATATTAGGATCATTAAAACTGTATTCGCGCATACATCGATAATTCATCGTTCAAGTGAACCACGGAAATCGAATGCGCGATCAATCGAGCCCCGAGCTTCTTCCGGCTTTCTTCCTAATCAAGTGAGACCCTTGAGCTAGCCAAGCCGCGAGCCATGGCACTCCTCTAAAGACAAGCCAAATGAGCCTCATCCACCCATTTTTCAAAATATCTCTTACACCCATCAACTCCACTCTTCCATCCATCACTTCCCATCACCTTTCAAGACAACTTCCCCTCCTTAATCCATCTTAAAAATTCGGATCCCCCTAACCCTCTCCTTAATTGTGCTTTGTTTTCACTAATTGAGCCATTAAAGCCACCTTTATAAGCCCATTGGATCATTAATTTAATCACAACTCCTCTTGCACTCTCTCTCTAGCTTTCTCACTCAAAAATTCTCTCAAATTCCTCTCAAATTCCAACATTTCGTTCAGCCCAAGCACATCCCGGCTCGAGGCCAAAATTGTCGGAAAACTCAATTTTTTTCTGGCGACCGCCACTCAACCCGAACCAAACTTGACCAAACTTCATATCCCACACGTACTTGACCTCCCGAGTCCATTTCCGGTGTTAGTTTCGGCATTTGAAGCTTCCACCATGCAGTTCCAGCCCAGTTCAGAATCGGGTCCCTAGGGAGTTTCCCGGTTTCTAGGCGAGTTCTTCCTTCCCGACTTATTCGAGCCTCAAAAAAACTTCATACGCCACATGTATTTGACCTCCTAAGTTCATTTCCGGCCTTAGATTTTCATTTGGAAGCTTCCAGTAGTCTGTTTTGCCCTTGTCCAGAATCTGTCCCCCTAGACGGTTTCACGGCTTTCCGGGCTTCTTCGACGCCATTCCTTCCCACGACCATGGCGAGTCGTGCCATCACTTTCTAAGGGTTCCTCATGACCCTCACTCTCCCCTGTGACAAGGTGGTCACGTTCCGAGAGCCGCCCAACCGCGCAAGACCGCCCTTTTCTAATATATTCCTTTACCGGGTTTTCACAGTTTTTTTATCGGTTTCTCTTTGCATTTCCGGTTGAAATCTGTCGTGCGCACCCCACAAGCTGGTCACGAACACCAAGAACAGTCCCTTAGGAGTTGGAGGAACTTGAGCCAGCTTGGTACAACATCCAGAGCCCCCTTTGCAGCCGTTTCAACCCAAACAGCCCAGTTGGGTCTGTTCCTTTGGTTTTCTTTTCTGACTCGAACTTTGCAGGAACATACAGGTCAGCTTGGGTTGAACCTCGTTACGAGCCACCTATCACCGTGATCCTCAATCAGTTAGGAGTCCAATGCCATCAACCTTGCATCAAAAGACCACCGGGAGCCTCCTGTGGAGCCGTTTCTTCATCGGGTGCCAATCGGGTCTGTTTTGACCCGACTGGTCTGTCCTTTTTTTTATTGACCCGACTTTGTTTTTGATTTCCGGAAAATCTACACGTGCTCTCCTCCCAAAATCACCGCAGGCGCGATCCTTAGTCTCTTGGGAATCCAACGCAATTGGCCCCGCACGAAAATTCCCTCCCGATCAACCGGTACATCCCCGACAAGCCGAACTGCCAGTCGGGTCTGCCAGTCGACCCAACTGTACCGATTCGGGTCTGTTCGTTCCAGCCGAGTCTCCCGACTCTCTTTGCCACTTCTTCGACTCTTCCTCGTATTTTGAGGCTAGGTATAACCTCCCTACGACTTAGAGGGGTTAGGTCTTCGATCCTTGGTTGTTGTGGGGTGATAAAGTGATTAATAACCGTATTGCATGCAAGCTTGGATTTTTATTCGTTTTTATGCATGTTCACATCGTTCGTTACATTCATTCATCATTATATTATGTCCATCATGACGGGAAATGTTTAGAGTCGCGTAGGAAGAGGCCATCATGGTCCGGTCATGCCACAAAGTCTCACGGTTAGGTCCTACGGGAAGGGACCATGAGGTTTCGCGGCTCACCCGTGACCTAAGTGGTCTCTTCTTCCCCAAATACATTCACTTCCCGTATTCTTATAATGTTTGCTGTCATGATATGATAACATGGTGGAAACGGACTCGAATGTAGGTCGAACAGACCATGACGGCTCGGGAGAACCAAGGGTACCCTTCGATCATACCCTACGGGGATGAACCGAGAGGTCCTCATGATTCTTTCGGGCCACCCGTGGTCTCGTTGTCTCGATTTGGGATGGATTCCACGTTTTATTTTAGCTTATTATTATCACATGAGTCGGTGTCGCCTTATCGATTCCTTTTAAATACAATATTTGTGTTTGCATCACGTGCTTGTTTGCGCACCCAAGATCATGGCAGCATAGGCTTTATAGAATGTGTGTTATTATCATGTTTGACGTTTTATGCATGCAAGAAATGATTAGAACCGATACGAGAGACCATCCGGAATTCAAATTGAGTCAAGGAAATATTCGGTCATCTCCATTATGGAATGACCGAATTCCCCGTGACCCTCTTTGAGTTTAAGTTGGCCTCTTTTGTCGCTTCGAAATCGGCTCTTGGAATTGGGTGTAATTTTTTTTTCGTTTAATCGTTGATTACGCGTTAGCTCCCATGTTAGGCGCGTTAGTTTTGGACAATCACCCATCGAACCCATAAGATTCGTGACTCGAAGACATAATCACTAAATAATCCTACAAACAGGGAAATGGGACGTGTCATTTGACTAATTAAACCATCTGGCCTAAATAATTGGACAAACCGAATATCAATTTGTAAACGCATCGACGGATTACGAAACGGTGGAAATTCCCTTTTCAAAATCCACAATTTCATAACATCGAGACGCATAACACGAATAGAATCAGTGTCTAGAGAGCACTCGCGTACTACGACTCGAGTTCGGGCCCAATTTGAGGCGGCTCAAGTCGAAATACGTGAGTTCTCTTTGGATCTCTTCGTGTCATGTTATCTCCATTTTACACGTGCGTTTCACACATTTTACCGCCCAAGGGCATAACCGTCATTTCGTGATCCGCCGATATCCTAGGCGTTAAGGAGACCGAAACACCACGATCTATGGATAGAAAGGGGCAGCCCGTTCGGGTGCAAGTTTCATTCGCATGGCCCATCTCATCCACTTTCGGTATTTCTATCCTCTTACCGTAGATTCGGTAGTTAGCATTATTATTTCTGTCACAAAACATATAAAATCGGATCAATCACGCACTTGACTCAATCAAACATTAGATAATGGATAGGCGGAATACTAGGTTCCAAATCTAGAGTCAAAATACGAGTTTGGCATATTCAGTGAAACCGCACTGTCACTATACAGAATAAAGTCTTAAAACAAACTCACACACATAGTTGACCTACAACTGCATTCTAGCACATTCATTTGTTTGCCTAGGGTAGGGAGATTGTCTGCCAATCAACCCCGGTTAATAATTGGCTAAATCACATAAACTTGGCATCATACACGACTTGTCTGTATTTTTCTGTTTTCATCTGTTTTATCAGTTTTTATCGGTTTTCTTCCGTTTTCCACTGTTACTTGCTGTTTGTTGCGGTTCGAGCCCGAACCCATAGGTCACGCTTATCATGGGGTCCAACGTCCCAAACCATCGATCACGAGGTCCAGCACCCCCACGTACATCGAGCGTTCGCAACCCGAGTGCGGAATGGGGTCTAGCCCCGACTCACCACCTTGCTCCAAGCAGTGTCTATGCGGAAGACCACTTGGATCGAGTGCGTGAATCGAGGTTAGACAATCGCCTGGGAGCTTGACCACTCCAGCGGCCGACATGAGAATCCATTGACTCTTTTGCTATTCGTTGGTCCGATCGGATCCGACCCTTGGCTCCTGCGTTGCTTTAATTTATTTGTCGGTTACTCAAAATCTTACGATGAGCCAGAGCGGAATATTGACCCAATGCAAATCGATCGGGATCCATTTACTTTATTCAGTTGTACTTTGTAATTATTTGAGTGTACATTGCGAGGATCTTATTTGTACATTTATTCATTCATTTGTAAGGATTCCCGATCGGCAAGCGAGAGGTCTGAGTGTCGAACCAGTCAAGTTTGTCTATTGCTACCTAGAGACGAGAAAGCCTGAATACTCACGGTCTCGGTTCACGCAAGGAGTTGACTGCCATGGTTTGACGAACTGTAAACGCTAGGATAGTAAACCAATTCCTCGACGCACAAGCCTACTCATCTTTCGGGTTCTTGGCTCAACTTGATTAATTCATCGACTTTACGGTGTCAAAACGGACGAGTCAAGTGCGACCCTAAATCACGCGGTAAATAAACAAAACGGCAAGTCTAGCAAACTAGAGTACCAAAAGGGCGTGCGGGATATAGGCCCGCACGTAATAGAACCCCCGAATTCGGAATTTCCGGCTCCGTATGACCATTGCCTTAGCATTTAGGTGTACCTTGTGCCCCTATACCCGGGCGACTTAACGACCCTCGACCTACGGCTCGTAAACAGTAAGTGGCGACTCCTTCTCACGCGCGTCCGTCGCTCGTCCCCGAGAAGGTGGACACTCCCAAGCCGCGTTGCATAGGCGTGTGCACGCGTGCCCCGACGAGATAAAATTTGGGTGCGCACAAAGTCTTTAAGTTATGGTTTCAGGTGTATTTTAGGCTTGGAAGTTCGTCCCGTGCTCTCAGGTGAATAGTGGCAGTCAAGCTACCGCGCGCCCATCCTTGCCCGAACGTGCATCCTTTTCACCCGAGCATCCTTCCAAGCATTCAACCCAGTCACCCGACTCTCAAACACTTCCCCGACTCTTTCCTCGTATCCCGATGCTAGGTATAACATTCTCGACTTAGAGAATTTAGGCCTTTTTACTTTTCTTGCGTGTTTACGGAATTACAAGTTGTGTTAAGCATGTTTCACTTGCAAGTTTATATTTTTATGCATTTTTACATTATACCATGCATGTTCATCCTCAATTAACGTGCTAACATGTCGGGAAACACTTGGATCGTAGCCGAGAAGAATATCCCGACCCGGTTAAGGCATGGAGCTCACGGGTCACACTCCAAAGGAGGTGACCGAATGCTCTTTTACTTTTTTCAGGCAAGGAACGATCTTCTTGGCCCGATCCAAGTTCGATTCCCGAGTTTCATTGTATTTTCTTACGTGCATAAAGTCGGTATTGTTTTATTGATTCCTTAAATAATATGTTTGTGCATGTTTGCATGTTCGAATGCGTTATTCAAATAATGGCAATACCGACTTTAGTTTAATCATGTCATTTTATCGTGTTTGTCGCTTGAGCATGCGAGAAATGATTCGAAATGAGACGGAGAAAACTCATGGAACCCTATTCGGGCCATGGGACCTCTCGGCTCTCTCTCCAAGGAGTAGTGGCCAAGAGCTTCATGGGCTTATTCGTGTTGCACGAGGCTTCCTCTTCCCGTTTTAAGTCCGTTCTCGGCTTTCGTGTAATTTGCAATTTATATTATCTTCGCAATATTGCATGAAAATGTATTTTTAAAACAAAACATGCATGGATTCGGGTATCGATGACTCATTCGGGTCCATTCGATTGCAAGGGTAATTTCAGTCATAAGACCGAACTATCTTCGATCCTTATGGAGTCGTCTTGGTCGTCGAGTCACGAATTGTTTTCATAATTAATGCATTCGGCAATAACCTTAAGCATTAATTCCATGAATGGGTTAATCGGGACGCTCACACGGTTAATTCATTCAATTTAAACAACTTTGCACGAACTGGACATTAATTTGTAACTCGCATCGATGAATTACAAAACGGTGTTAATGCCCTTTTCAAAACCCTCATACTTTCAAATCCGTATTGTGTTGTTGTCCCTTTTCTGAAAACAAATTTTCAGATCGAGGGCAAGAACATCATTTTGTGATTTGGCGACATCCTAGCGCAGTTTAAGATGTCAGTTGGGTATTCTGTATTGAAAATACAATTACCTGACTAATCATTTCACTCGACTTAACCAAATGCTACAAAATGGTTAGGTGGAATTCTAGGTTCCAAATCTAGAGTCAAAATACAAGTTTGAATCAATTCAGTGGTAATTCAGTGTTATAACACCGAATCATTGTAAAAGCAATCCACACACATGAAACTTGACTACGAACATCTTGCTCATCAAGTTCTCAAAAGCAAAGCCGAATGATAAATATTTTGAATATGATTGCTTGCTTAGAATATGGCATTTGCTTGCAAAAACACCCCTGGGTCAATGAATTTGCTAAGACACATACATTTGACAGTAACAAACACTTTGTCTGTTATTAACATGTTGCGTGTTACCTTTCTGCACCTGTTTGTCATGATAGTCAAGCCTGATCCCTAGGCCGAATGATATTAGGGTTCAACGCCCTAATCATCGATCACAAGGTCCAACGCCCTAATCAACACTCACAAGGTCCAACGCCCTATTCAGTAAGAGCGTACATTGAATTTCAGTTTTTCGGTGTTTCCCTAAACTCACGGTGAGTTAGAGCGAAATAATAACCGAACGCAAATCGACTGGAATTTGATCATTTGTAATTTGTATTTATTATTTTCGTGAGCATTGTAAGGACTTTTATTTTGTACATTCAATCTGTAAGAATTCCAGTCGATAAGCGAACGGTCGGAGAGTCGAATTAATCGAATCGGTCTAATGCTTGCCCAAACAAAAGTAAATCTAATAACTCGCGGTTCTGGTTCACGCAGAGATTTAACTTCCATGGTTCGATGAACTGTAACGTAAAATTGTGAACCAATTCCCCGACACACGGGTTTACTTTTCTCTCGGCTTCTCCACCGATATCGTTTAGTTCATCGAATCTTCTGTGTCAAAACGTGCGAGCCGAGTGCAACTTAATTCATGCGTTAAATCATAAAACATGCAAGCCTAGCAAATCAGAGTACCGAAAGGGCGTGCGGGATATAGGCCCGCACTAACATGAACACTCGAACTCGGACTTTCCAGTTCCGCACAGATCAATGCCTTAACAATAGGTGTTCCATACCCCTAGACCCCAAGTAACTTATCTGCCCTCGACCTTCGGGTCGTAAAATGATAAGTGGCGACTCCTTCTCACGCGTGTCCGTCACACGTCCCCACGGGAAGGTGGACACTCCCAAGCTGCACGATCCAAAAGCGCGCATGCGGGCCCCGACGAGAGTCCACATTCGTGTCCGTACAACCGTGTATGGCCCGGGAGAGTCAAGAGAAGCTCTCGGCCACCCCCCTTAGGGTGAGGCTGAGAGGTTTCTTTGGCTTGCCCGAGCCAATAAGGTTTCCTCGACTTCGAATCGAGCCTTTTCACAACATGCTAGCATACTATAACGATAAAGACATGCATAATACGATGTGAAAATGCAATAAAAACATAAACTTGCATGCGAATCGGTCATAGACCGCCTTATCGCCCCACAAATGCAAAGAAAACGTAAAAGTCCTAACTTCTCTAAGTCGAGAATGGTCATACCTAGCCCCGAGATGCAGGAAAAGTCGAGGAAAGTCGAAAAAAGGGGTTCAGGAAGTCGGTTTTGCCCCCTGGAACGAACAGACCCGAATCGGTGCAGTCGGGTATGCTGGCAGACTTGATTGGCAATCCGGCTTGTTGGGGCTGTATCGGTTGATCTGGCTTTTTCACGCAGAGCGAATTGCGTTGGATTCCCAAGAGACTGAGGATCACGGCTATCGGTGGCTCGTAGCGTGGTTCAACTTGAACTGACCTGAAATTAGCAAACAAGATGAGAGTTAGCCGCAGAGAACAGCAAAAAGACCCAAAAATAGACCCGACTAGCAGCTTGGGTTGTCAGGGCTGCTCCGGTCGATCGGGATGGCTTTTTCGTGTAGAGCCAGTTGCGTTGGATTCCTAAGAGACTGAGGATCCCGGCTATAAGTGGCTCGTAGCTTGGTTCAACTTGAGCTGACCTGAAATTAGCAAACAAGATGAGATTTAGCCGTAGAGAATAGTAAAAAGACTCGAAAACAGACCCGACTGGCAGCTTGGGTTGTCGGAGCTGCTTCAGTCGATCGGGATGGCTTTTTCATGCGGGGTCAGTTACGTTGGACTCCCAAGAGACTGAGGATCGCGCCTATAGGTGGCTGGAGGCGTGCAAGCACCTGAACCGACCTGTATGATCCTGCAAAGTTCGGTACATAAAAGAAAAATGGAGGAACAGACCCGACTTGGCTATTTGAGTTGAAACGGCTACAAAGGTGGCTCCGGGTGTTGGACCAAGTCGGCACGGGTCCTCTCAACTCCCAAGGGACTGCTGGACATGGGTATGGAAGGCTGGTAGTGTGCCAAGACTCGAGCAAACCCGAAAACTCAAAGAAAAAACCGGTAAAAACTGTAAAAAAAAAATTGAAATGGAAGGAAAGAGGCAAATGGTGGTTGTGCACGGTTGAGATGCTCTCGGCACGTGACCACCTTGTCACGGGGGATAGCGAGGGTCGTGAGGGACCCTTAGAAGGTGATGGCACGACTCGCCATGGTCGTGGGATGGAGGAGCACGCCTAGGATCCGGAAGTGGCGGTGGAAACCCGGTTGCACACTGTTTCTGTGCTGAACTAAAACGCCAGGCTAGGGGTCTCAAATGCTAAAACTAAACTCGGAAATGAATTTGGAAGGCCGAATATATGTGGGATATGAAGTTTGGTTAAGTTTGGTTTGAGTTGGGTGGCGGTCGCTGGAAAACGGTTGAGTTTTCCGGCAATTTCGGCCTTGAACCAGGCTGTGCTTGGGCTGAACGACCAAGGCTGGTTGCTGGGTTTTGAGAGGATTTTGGAGGTTCTCCTAGAGTGAGAGAGCTTGAGAGAGAATGGAAATTGTGTTGTGTTTAAGTTAATGACCCAATGGACTTATAAATGCATGCTTAATGACAAGATCGAGTGAAGTTAAGTGCAATTAAGTGGTGCTTAGGGCATCCGAATTTCTTAAGAGAGATTACGGAGGGGAATTGGTCTCTTGAGTGTTGGGGAAGCTAAGGGAAAGTTGATAGGAGGTGATGGATGGGAAGGGGTGTAAGAAGATATTTTGAAATGAGTGAATGAGGCTCATTTGGCTTCCCTTTAGAGGAGAGCCATGGCTTACGGCTTGGGCTTGGCTCGGCTCGGCTTGGCTGGCTCAAGGGTCCCACTTGACTAGAAGAAAAGTCGGAAGAAGCTCGAGGCTCGATTGATCGCGTGTTCGATTTTTGTGGTTCGCTTGAACGACGAATTATCGATGTACTCGCGAATACGGTTTTAATGAGCCTAATATTGACATGCTTCTTATAAGCGACTACTCGGGTGACCCGGGGACTCAAAAGCCGGTTTTGCTCTGTATGGATGATCGGAGCCAACTTGTCCATTTTTGTCGCCTGTCCATGCCTCTACGTATTGTACTGCTCGTGTTGGTGTGCTTCGCACTTTGGGCAGAACGGTTGACTTGCCGACCCCGGCTAGAGATCGATAATCGAAGATGACCTAGGAATCCGCGAACGGGGTTCTCTCAGTGTTTCCCAAGTGTTCTGATGTGTTCGGAGACCACTGCGATCTCTGTTTGTCAAAAACGTGTCCCGAAAGCTTGTCAGGAAGTGTTTGTGACCATTAAAACGTCACTCGGGAAACCGGTATGCTTTGCTTGGTCCAAGCCAAAATGATTTCCCAGGCCCTAGGGGTTGCTGGGAGTGGATGGTGCAAAGCTAGGACGTCAACATTTCCTCAAAAGAGCTATGAGCGCAAGATTCCAAGTGAAATGGGCCCTTTTACTGCCAGAATTGTATTCACGGATTGTGCAATGTGATTAGGGTTCATCTCCCAAGCCTTCGAGGTCCCTGGGATTGATTGGCACGGATTTCGTGCACCGATGAATTGTTAAAAGGGTCTCCAGCTATGTTTCTGTGTAGAAAAGGCCCCCTTTTTCCGAGTCGGGATCCACTCAGGAGACCGAGATGAGTTCTGAAAAGCAGTTTGAAACATGTTCCCTAGTCCTGGTGATCCTTGGGTGTGTGCAGGCCTGTTTTCGAGTGCCGTTTATTTTTTCGTGGATCGGGGCGTCCTGGAAGCCCCATTAGGAAGGCGTCTGCAAATGTTCGGGAGTGCCCCAGCTTAAGCCGAAGACTCTTGAAATGCGCTCGAAGGTGCCATTGGTCATTTTGGTATTGAGAGAGATTTTTATAGTCCCATATTGGATACCTTTTGACACTCCGGTGATCCGACGATGAATAGTGCTATAGTGCCGGCTTCTGCTGTCCCGAGGTTTGCTGCCTATCTGCTTCCTCTAATTGCCCCCTGAGCCTTTCTGGAGGTCCCTGCCTCTTTTTTGTAGTTCCTGTCCCCGGGCCCGAAGGGTCACTCCTGTCGCCCTGACTGTGAATAGTGACCCGAGCTTTGGTCGAGTGTTCTCTGTTGGAGCCGGTGAACCAAAATGGGGTGCTGAAAAACCCCATGAAATGTACATGCCTTTACCTATTCCTAATGAGCCTTGAACTGATATATTCATGGATTTCATCCTAAGATTGCCTAAGTTTTAGTAAAGGTTGAGATTCTATTTTCGTGGTTGTTGATCTATTTTCTAAGATAGCTCATTTTATTCCATGTCGCAAAACTGATGATGCCGGACATGTTGTTGACTTGTTCTTTAGGGAGGTAGTGTGATTGCATGGGATATCTAAGAGCATAATTAGTGATCGGAATGTTAAGTCCTTTAGTCATTTTTGGCGCACCTTGTGAGGAAAGTTGGGAACTAAATTATTGTTTTCTACTACTTATCATCTCCAAACGAATGGGCAAATGGAGGTCGTTAATAAAACATTGTCCACTCTTCTTCCTACTGTTATTAAAAAGAATTTGAAGTCTTAGGAAGATTGCATACCATTTTTTGAGTTTGCCTATAATTGTACGCTCCATTAATGCCTTTGGATCTAATTCCTTTGCTTATGAGTGAGATTTCTAGTCTTGATGGGGAAAAAAAAGGCAAATATGGTGAAGAAGATTCATGAAGAGGTGAGGTAACATATCTTGAGGAAGAATAAGCAATATGCTTATTGTGCCAACAAGAGACGGAAGAAAATAACTTTTGAACTCGGAGAGTGGGTGTAGGTTCATATGAGGACGGAAAGATTTCCGAACCAACGGAAATCCAAATTGAATCCACGAGGAATTGGACCATTTTGGTCTTAGCCAAAATCAATGATAATGCTAACAAAATAGATTTACCAAGTGAGTATAATGTTAGCCCGACTTTTAATGTTTATGATATCTCTCCTATTGATGTAGGTCTCGATTCGAGGACGAATCCTTTTGAGGAGAGGCAGAATGATGAGGATCGCGGGCATGATGATGAGGTTGATGCACATGAGCTTGGAAGTCAGATTCATGAAGAGGGAGTTGATGCACAAGATCTTGGAGGCTTGCATGTTTCGAGTGGATCAATCACATGAGCGAAGACAAGACAAATCTAACAAGCTATGGAGGGCTTGATGATGGGCTTTTGGGGCCAAGTTGAGTCTAATTCAATTAGGCTTCCAAAGGGTTTTATTCAATTGACTTACTATGAGATAGTCGATAGTCCACCCACAATTGGAGTAGACGCATAAGGACAGTGGGGAGGTGCTGAATTTGGACAAAAATCAATGCTAACTACTCTAGGTGACTTATATTTAATTTCCTTTGTTGTTTTAGGAAACTAAATTTAGTCTAGTTGTCAAGTTTATTTCTTTCCAATTGCTCTTAGGCTTATATAAAAGAAGCTGAGTAGCTGATCAGAGGTCATACTATTTTGGTGCGGTTTTCTCCTTTGTTCGTCATTGAACTCCTTCAAGGATCAAGTGTGATAGTTTGTGAGGTTTGGCACAATTTGATATTATTGGTTCTTGTTTCTTCATAAATAACCGATCAATAATCCTTCTTTGATATTATTGGATCTTGTTTCTCTATAAACAATGGATCAATAGTCCTTTTTATTTGAATTTGTATTTGACGATCTAAGAATCAATTCAAGTTGTTTGTCGGGTTTCACAATCCTTCGTGAGGTCCGCATCACATCCTCGTGGTGTTTCGCACTCCCACTTCCCTAAGTCAGTGCTTAGAATTAGTTAAAACACAAAAACAGATCAAACTTCGAAGCCAACATAATTAAAACATGGGCAAACGGGTGGGGCAAAACTTCATGTTTTAGGTTTCTGACAAATTCTATCATAATTTGTTAAGCCCTCAGTGTCACAAAACAAATAAACATAAACAAACTCACATACCCAAGACTTGGCGATAGGCATCATATCTTTCAAGTTCTATCTTAAGCATAATCGAATGCTACATAGCTTTCCATGGTCGATTTTCACCATCTAAACTCTTCAGTATTTGTCTGATATGATAGAAACATGACCCTGGTTTATAACCCGATATCCAAGTAAACCTGTTTGTTTTTGTCTGTCCTTATTTGTTTTTATCGATTTTCTTGCGGGTCGAGTTTGATTCCTTAGGATACGACTCTCACGGGGTCCAACACCTCATTCATCACTCACGGGGTTCAACGCCTCATTCATCACTCACGGGGTCCAACGCCCCCATACACACAGAGCGCGTGCGACCCGAGCACGACATGGGGTCTAACCTCGAGTCACTGATTCGATCCGAGTAGTGTCCAAACGGAGGACAACTCGGATCAGGCATGTGAAAAGGGGTAAGAAAATTACTCGGGAGCTCGACCGATCCCACGGCTATCTTGAGGACCATTCATGCTAGTTTCACGGGGCCTACGAAAGCGTAAAAGGAATAGAAATTCAAAATTTCCTACCCGTGAAACTAGATTCCAAGACCTACTAATAGAATGGGAATAAATAAAGTGTACCTGAAATCTTTTAAACCGTCGACCGAGCGTCCCACGCATGACGCCTCTACCGGTATTCACACCGACTTCCTCGACAGGACTTCGAGATTGGCGGTGCTAGCGGCCAATGCTCAAAGGAAACACCGGTATAACTCGAATAATTATAAGACTAATGGACTTCTTCGAATCGAACAATTCGATCGAATGTTCATACACATATGCATACACACTTACATAAAGAGACTTACAAATGCATCATATGCATTTCTAACCAAGAAAAAATCACAGCCATTCTCCATCATGTATATATATATATACATGCAATGGAGTTGACCATTTGCATGGTCATTCACCGTGGCCATCAAATGGCCTTCCATGTGGCCATGCATGCATGCATGCCATTATATGGCCGTCCATGCAAAAGCCAAATGGCTTTATTTCGTGCCGCCGTGCGTCTCTATTTCATGTATAAATCGGATCCAATTAATAAGTAAATCGTGTCTAATTAATCGGTAAGTTTAATCTCATTAAATATCCGATTAATAAGTTGCACCTAAACTCGTCTAATCTCTATTAGACAGTTTCAATGTTTCATAACCATCTCATTGATTTAGTCGTAGTGTGTGACCCTGTAGGTTCCCGATTCGTTGACAGTAATATCAAAATCTCTATTTCAATATTACAAACAGTGAGTGCATCTAGCTATGCATCACTGCTACTCAAGTAATTGGAAAGTCAATTTATCGACGAATCTTGTGACTTATGTTACCTTGCAGTATAATCCATTTGTCCTTTATATCTCTATTGAGCCCAAGGCATGGTCGTTGTCATCCATGTATGGCTCAATCTCTCTTTCTTGGTTTATCGGGTAAGTCTATCTGTGCGCACCCGAATTTAATCTCGTCGTGGCACACATGCGCGAAGCCTATGCCACGCGGCTTGGGAGTGTCCACCTTCTCGGGGATGCGCGACGGACGCACTTGAGAAGGAGTCGCCACTTGCCATTTTACGACCCGAAGGTCGAGGGCTGGCAAGTTACCCGGGTCTCGGGGTACGAGGTACACCTAAATGCTAAGGCAATGGTCATACGGAACCGAAAATTCCGAATTCGGGGGTTTTATTAAGTGCAGGCCTATATCCCGCACGCCCTTTCGGTACTCTAGCTTGCTAGGCTTGCCATTTTTGTTTATTTACCTCATGATTTAGAGTTGCGCTCGTCTCGCCCGATTTGACATCGTAAAGTCGATGAATCGATCAAGTTGGGCCAAGAATCCGAAAGATGAGTAGGCTTGTGCGTCGAGGAATCAGTTCACTATCTTAGCGATACAGTTCATCGAACCGTGATGATCGATACCCTGCGCGAACCGAGACCGCGAGCATTCGAGCTTAGTTATCTCTTGGGTATAATAGCCCGATTTGACCGGTTCGACACTCGGACCTCTCACTCGCCGATCGGGGATCCTTACAAGTGACTGAATAAATATACAAATAAAATTCTCACAATGTTTTCTCGAATAATTACTAAGTGCAACTGAATAAGTAAATGGATCCCGATCGATTTGCATTGGGCCAATATTCCGCTCCGACTCACCGTGTATTTTGAATAACCGATGAACGAACTAAGACAACGCGGGCTTAAGGAGCCGGGAGTCGGGTCCGATCGATCCAACGGTTTACGGGAGAACCGGTCGGTTCTCGTTGTATCCGATGGACCGATCGAGTTCCTGGGTGATATCTAAACCCGTTTCACACGCTCAATCCAAATCCGCCTTCCACATAGGCCGCATTTGGAGTGTGACGGTGAATCGAGGCTAGATCCCATTCCGCACTCGGGTTGCACGCGCTCGGTGAGTTAAGAGGCGTTGGACCTCGTGTTCGGTGATTTGGGGCATTGGACCCCGTGCAATACGTAACCTATGGGCTTGGGCCCAAACCGCAATAAATCATCATAGGCAAGGATAAAACAGAAGGAAACTGATAAAACTGACGTAATACAGACAATAACTGACAACTATCGATGAATACAAACAAGTGGTGTATTAAGTCAAATGTACGTGATTTAATCAGTTATCGATCGGGGTTGATTTGCAAACAATTTGTCTAGCCTAGGCAAACATAGATGGTGGGCTAGCATATGGTTCTAAGCCGATTACATGTCTGAATTTATTTTAGAATCCTTATTCAGTGAGATGACACTGCAGTTTCACCGAATTAACCAAACTCGTATCTTGACTCTAGATTGGAATCTAATATTCCACCTATCCATTATCTAATGTTTGTTTAAGTCAAGTACATGATTAATCCGGTTCTTCGTCTTTTGCAACTGAAATAAAAAGGTTCACCACCGAATCTACGATAGGAAGATAGAAACACCGAAAGTGAACGGAATGGGCCGTACGAATGAAACTCGCACCCGAACGGGTTGCCCTTTTCCGTCCATAGATCGAGGTGTTTCGGTCTCCCTAACGCCTAGAATGTCGGCGAATCACGAAATGATGGTCATGCCCTTTGAACGGTAAAACGTGTAGGGCGTGTATGTGGAAGTTGGGATCGCATGACACGAAGAGGTCCAAAGAGGACTCGCGTACTTAGACATGAGCCTCCTCAAATCGGGCCTTGACTCGAGTCATAGCGCACGAGTACTCCCTAAACACTAATTCTATTCGTGTTATGCGTCTCGATGTTTTGAAATTGTGAATTTTAAAAGGGCACTCTCACTGTTTAGTGATTCGTCGACGAGTTTACGAGTTGATTTTCAATTTATCCAATTACTTAGGCCGAGTGGTTCATTTAGCCGAATGGTATGTCCCGTTTCCCGTTTGTGAAGTAGTTTAATGAATGAGACCACGAACCTCAATTGTTATGGATCAATGAAATGGTTATTCGATATTAACGTACCTAACATACGAATTAACATGAAACCAACAATTAAATGAAAATTGTGATTACAATCAATTCCAAGAATCGGTTTTGATCGTTTCTTGCATGCATAAAACATCAAACACGATGACAACGTACATTTTTTACATAGCCGGTGCCGCCATGATCTTAGGAACGCATACAAACAAGCACAAACACGATATTTGGAGGAATCGATAAAACGGCACCGACTCATGGGAAGCGAAAATATAAAAACTCGGGAAATGACTTGAGTCGGGGAAAGGAGGCCATCCATGGCCCGAGGAAGCCAAGAGGGGCTCTCGGCCACCTCCCTTGGGGTGAGGCCGAGAGGCTCCTTTGGCTTGCTCGAGACAACGATGTCTCCTCGACTCCGATTCAAGCTATTTCCTGACATGCTAGCACTATATACGATGAAGACATGCATAATCCGATGTACAAACACATAAAAACATAAACTTGCATGCGAATCGGTCATGGACCGCTTTATCACCCCGCAAACGCAACGAAAACGTAAAAGTCCTAACTTCTCTGAGTTGGGAATGATTATACGTAGCCCCGGGATGCGGGAAAAGTCGAGGAAAGCAGGAAAAAGGGCTTGGGAAGTCGGTTCTGCCCCCCTGGAATGAACAGACCCGAATCAGTGAAGTCGGGTCGGCGGCAGACCCGACTGGCAGTCCGGCTTGTCGGGGCTGTACCGGTTGATCGGGGTGGAATTTTCGTGCGGGGCCAGTTGCATTGGATTCCCAAGAGACCAAGGATCGCATCTGCGGTGGTTTCGGGAGGATTGGACATGTAGATTTTCTGGAAATCAGAAACAAAGTTGGGTTAGCTAGCAGAAAACAGAACCGACTGGGCGGAACTGACCCGACTGGGCAGGTCGGAAAGAAATGGTTGTCCCGGAGGCTCCCGGTGGTATTTTGGTGCAAGATCGGTGGCATTGGACTCCTAACTGACTGAGGATCACGGTGATAGGTGGCTCGTATCGAGGTTCAACCTGAGCTGACCTGTATGTTCCTGCGAAATTCGGGTCAGAAAGGAAAACCAGAGGAACAGACCCGACTGGGCTGTTTGGGTTGAAACGACTGCAAAGGAGGCTCTGGGTATTGCACCAAGCTGGCTCGAGTTCCTCCGACTCCTAAGGGACTGCTCTTGGTGTTCGTGACCAGCTTATGGCATGCGCACGACCGATTTCAACTGGAAATGCAAAGAGAAACCGATAAAAAAAACTGAGGAAACCCGGTAAAGGAAAAGAGTGAAAAAGGGTGGTCTTGCGCAGTTGAGCGGCTATCGGCACATGACCAACTCGTCACGGGGGGAGAGTGAGGGTCATGAGGAACCCTTAGAAAGTGATGGCACGACTCGCCATGGTCGTGGGAAGGAATAGCGTCGAAGAAGCCCGGGAAGCCGTGAAACCGTCTAGGGAACTCGGTTCTGGACAGAGCTGGTTCGGCAAGCTGGAAGCTTCAAATCGCAAAACTAACACCGGAAATGGACTCGGGAGGTCGAATACATGTGGGATATGAAGTTTGGTTGAGCTTGCTTAAGTCGAGAAGGAAGAACTCGCTTAGAAACCGGGAAATCGCCCTAGGGACCCGAAGCTGGACAGAAATGGAACGAAGTGCTGGGAGCTTCAAATGAAAAATCTAAGGTCGGAAATAGACTTAGGAGGTCGAAAACATGTGGGGTATGAAGTTTGGTCAAGTTTGGATCAGGTTGGATGGCGGTCGCCGGAAAACGGTTGAGTTTTCCGGCATTTTCGGCCTTGGACGGGGCTGTGCTTGGGCTGAACGACCAGGGCTGATTGCTAGAGTTTGAGAGGGTTTTGGAGGTTCTCCTAGAGTGAGAAAGCTTGAGAGAGAATGGAAATTGAGTTGTGATTAAGTTAATGACCCAAGAGGCTTATATAAGAAGGCTAATGATGCAAAATTAGTGAAATTAAGTGTGATTTAGAGGGGGTTTATGGGGCTGCCGAATTTTTGAAGAGTGGTTAGGATGGGGAAATGTCACTTAGAGTGTGGGGGAAGCAAGAGGAGAAGTGATGGGAAGTGATGGATGGGAGATATGTGTAAGAAGGTGTAAGAGATATTTGAATTTGTGTGGTGGAGGGAGCTTCTTGGGTTTGAGCCACCAAATTGAGCCATGGCTTAGGGATTGAGCCGTGGCTTGGGGTTGAGCCGCGGCTTGGAGGCTTGGCTTGGCTGAGCTGTGGGTCCCATTTGATTAGGAGAAAAGCCGGAAAACGCTTGAGACTCGATTGAACGCGCGTCCGATCCCCGATGCCCAATTAATTTATAGATTTGGAATGCTTGAACGAAGAGGGTTGGAATGAGCCTAATATCGCCATACGTCGTAAGAACGAGTGTTCGGGCGACTCGGCGCCTCGAGGGTCGGTTTTGCCCTGTTTGGACGTTCGGAGTGGAATTGAGTGCTCATGGTCCCCGATCGCTCTTTGTGCATCTTAACATTCGTTTTGGTGACCCTTTTGCTTCGTGGGACATCGTTGGCTTGTTGTCCCCAACCGAAGACCGTTGGCCCGGAAGACCTAGGGACTTGCGACCGGGATTTTCTCAGTGTTCCCTGAATGTCTTAAGGTGTTCGGGAATCGCTGCGGTCTCTGTTTTCCTTGAATGTGCCCTGAAGGTTCATCGGGGGGCGTTTGCTACCACTGAAAAGTCCCTCGGGGAGCCCTGTAGGGTTCCGAATGGTCGTCTGAAGCTTGTCTCATGACCTCAGTGGTCCCTGGGTGCCTGTAGGCCCGTTTTAGGGGGCCGCCTGCTTGTCAGTGGAGCGGGCCCCGAGAGCCCTGTCAGAAAAGGCGTCCGTGAGAGATCGGGGCGTCCCGGCTTATGTGGTATGCCCCGGAAATGCGCCCGGACGTGTCGTTGGTCACTTTGGCACTAAGGGGGATTTTTAGAGTTCCATATTGGGCACCTTTCGGTGCTTCAGTGATTCGGTGATGAATAGTGCCGCAGTGCCAACTCCGCTGTTTTTGGGGTTCTTTGCCTGTAAGTTCTTCCGACTGCTCTCTTTGGCTTTTCTAGTGGACCCAGCTCTTCTCCTATTGTTCATGACTCCGTGACCGCACGTTCGCCTCTGATTGCCGGGTGATGAATAGTAACCCGGGCTTTGATCGGGGATTCTCATGTAGGAAGCCGGTGGGCCAAAATGGGGTGCTGACAGCTTGCCCCTCTTTGGTTGCATGCTCGGTTAGAGGATGTAGCCAAAGACCACAATAAGCATCCCCTTTTTGGGCCCGGCGACAGTTCTGATACTGTCCCCTCTCCGCTGCTGCTCGTACCTTGTTTGGACATGTCGGGACATTACGTTGGAAATTAAGACCGGGACAGACCCGAAAGAAACCGGGATGGACCCGACGAAAACAGGATAGGCCTGAAAGAAACCAGGGTAGACCTGAACAAGAAATTAGAACCGGGATAGACCCAAGCAACAATCTAAAACCGGCATGGACCCGAACAGTAATTTAAAACCGGGATAGACCCGAACAGTAATTTAAAACCGGGATGGACCCGAACAGGAATGTAAAACCGAGATGGACCCAAATGCATGAACCAGAATGGACCTGAATGTGATCGGGATAGACCCGAATGCATGAACCGGGATGGACCTGAATGTGACCGGGATGGACCCGAATGCATGAACTAGGATAGACCTGAATGTGACCGGGATGGACCCGAATGCATGAACCAGGATAGACCCGAACAGTAATTTAAAACCGGGATAGACCCGAGCAGGAATTTAAAACCGGGATGGACCCAAACAGGAATGTAAAACCGGGATGGACCCGAACAGGAATTTTGAAACCGGGATGGACCCGAATAAGAATTTAAAACCGGGATGGACCCGAACAGGAATTTAAAACCGGGATAGACCCGAACAGGAATTAAAAACCAGGATGGACCCGAACAGGAATTTAAACCCGGGATGAACCCGAACAGGAATTTAAAAACCGGGATGGACCCGAACAGGAATTTAAAACCGGGATGGACCCGAACAGGAATTTTGAAACCGGGATGGACCCGAATAGGAATTTTGAAACCGGGATGGACCCGAACAGGAATTTAAAACCGGGATGGACCCGAACAGGAATTTAAAACCGGAATGGACCCGAACAGGAATTTAAAACCGGGATGGACCCGAACAGGAATTTAAAAATGGGATGGACCCGAATAGGAATTTAAAACCGGGATGGACCCGAACAGGAATTTTGAAACGGGATGGACCCGAACAGGAATTTAAAACCGAGATGACCCCGAACAAGAATTTAAAACCGGGATGGACCCGAACAGGAATTTTGAAACCGGGATGGACCCGAACAGGAATTTAAAACCGGGATGGACCCGAACAAGATTTAAAAGAAAACCGGGATTGACCCGAACAGGAATTTAAAACCGAGATGGACCCGAACAGGAATTTAAAAACCAGGATGGACCCGAACAGGAATTTAAAACCGGGATGGACCCGAGACACTTGCTCGGGGATCGCGTAAAGCGTCAGGCGACACGGTTTGCTTGGCGTTCGGTCTGGACCACCTAATGCTTGGTGGCTGATGATGACCTTCTATTGTTTGTCCTCCTTTGAACATCGTCGGCTTGGACGGTGTGGCGTATCCCTTGACGGCTTCCGGCGTATCGATAGCACGATCTGTCGCGTGAGATAGATATGAGTCCGTTAAGGAGGAGGTGCCCCTTGGGGTTCCATGTGCATCGCGATGAAGTTGCTTCGTCAGTGCTCTGCCCCTGGAGTGGCGGTGTGTTTGATCTGCCGGAAGCCGGCTTTGCTGCTAGGGCGATTGCTTGTTGCTCTGCCAGGTGTCGGCTTCATCGCAAGGGCGATTGTAGTTTGCTGGGGATGCCCCGATCGTGCGATGAGGGACTCGAACTCTGGGATAGAGCGCCTACGTATCCCGAAGGGTCGGAAATCAGAGTCCGCCGTAGTTCTTGTGTTTGTTGTACCTGTGATCCTGACAACATTAGTAAGTCATGGGATTACTAGCGATTTGTAAGCACAGGTAAAAAGAAGTGTTTGTAACGCATGCTCTTCAGTTTCGAGTCGTCTGGGCAACCCGTGGAGAGTTTTTGCTTTGGTGATGCGAATGGGGGTCCTGCTTTCAGAGGCCCCGATGTGAGGCCTCCGGGGCTCCTGTTGGCCTTGCATGGGCATATTGAGACGTTCTCAAAGGTGCCTAAGCGGCTCTATCGGTTGTTCGACGTGCCTTTGAGCTTAGGACCCTCCTTATCAGGGTGCCGTAGGGCGGCTGCGTTTGTAACCCGCATGGGAAATTTTTTGTTCAAATTTGGTCAGACCTTGGTCTAGTCATTTCCAGAGTGTTATGACTAGACTCCCGGAAAGAAATGTCTAGGATTTTGGCTCTGTGGTAGCCGATTGAAGGGTGGCTGTGACCCATTTTGGAGTTGTGCAATGACAAAGAGAAAAGAGAAAGCTTGGGGAGCACGTTGCCCAAGGTTGAAAGGATACACGGGTTCACGCCTGCCGTGAGATGTACCCCCCCTCTTCTTTCGACTTCTTGTCCTGTAGGCTATTGCAAAGTGCTCAGATGGGGTGCCTGCTTGTGCACTGTTCTTGAGGAAGAAACCGCCTAGGACAGTTGAGCTGCGTTGAGGAGCCGATCGGGAATCGTGTTGGAGTAGATAACCTGGCCATTTCCCTCAGGGATCCCTGGTCCGCGTAGTGTACGAAGGCCCAGGGTGACTGTTCTGTTTATCTCTCATTTTACTCTCCTTTTGCTACGGTCACCCGCCTCGGGGCCGTACCTCTCAACCTAAAGGGGATGAACTCTCCTTTTGCCACGACCGCCCTCCTCGGGATTTTCAGTCGTGCCTCTCTTTTGCCCTAACTTTTGCCTAGGTCGCCCGAGGGGTTTTCGACCTAGTGGGCCCGATTCTTTTGCCTCTCGAGTTTGCAAGGGCGGAGGGTTCGAATGATTCGACCTCCGAGTGCATTACGTTCTGTCTCCGTCGAGGAGTTGCGACCGCTGCTTCCCTTTTTGTCGGGATTTCATTTCTTTTGGATTGGGGGTGCCGGTGCTTTTGGTGAACCTCGACATTGCCCCATTTTTTTGTTGGCGGGTTTTTCCCGCTTCTTTTCTCTCTCTCTTCTCTTCTTTGTTGGCGGGTTTTTCCCGCTTCTTTTCGCTCTCTTTTTTTTTTCGCAGCTGGGGTCTGTATTGTGCCCCTTGTATTTGTTTGAAACTCCTCGACTTTGCGTCGCCGAGGCCACTTTCGTTTGCTTAGCCCCATGGAGACTTGATGTACTTCGTCGTCCTAGCCCAATTTTGTGATGGCTGGTTTTCTCAGAAGTTTGATTCTTATGCACTCGAAAGTCGAACTTCGCGTCTTTTGTCCTTGCAAACTTTACAAGTCCTTTCCCCTATTGTCTAAAACGAAAACAAAATTGCCCCAGGAGTGTGGGTGACCAAGGTTGCCTCCGCGTGAATGTTGGATGGGGATGCCTCGGTCTTTGTGATCTGTGCCGGGCGCCTTGTGCGATTGCTGCTCCCGATCGTGCATTGTTGCTCCCGTGGAGGGTGCCTTTTGGGGGATAAGCGCTCTTGAAGCCGAATGTGTCCTTCCCCGGGACTTGTCGTTGCATGTTGTCGGTGATGGGTGTGCAGTGGGGAAGGCCCAATTTGCCCCGGGGTGTCGCTCGATCTCGGTGGAGACGCACGCGTCGAGGTTGAATGGTTTGTTCGATTGTCTCTGTCTTCGGCTTCGTGGGGGGTACATATTAGTCGGAAACCTCCCTCGTCGAAGTATGAGGGAAGGGTCCGAGAGGAATTCTCAGGGAGATGTGAACCCGTGTATCGTTCTTTGCCTGTGACCGGCGTGTCCCTGTGAGAGATGACAAAGAAGATGATGCATTAGGTGATTGTTCGGTGGAATGTACTGTAAGAAATGTAAAGTGATCCCATGGGAAGTCCCATCGTCCAGTGTGCGACCCATGGGGTGCCGCGCGTGAGAGACACTCAATTCTGAGAGTTTAGTCATCACCACCTTGGAGTGGGCAGACCGTGACTGGGGCCACATAAGTGTACTTTCCCCAATTACGGGTTGGCATGCGCAGCCGTCCTAGGGAAGGCTCGAGGAGCCGGATCCCATGAGGATAGACGAATCGAACAATTTCGACAGAACCAACGGAGCATCTTCGGGGCTGTCCTAGTGCGCCCGTGAAAGGTTCGTTCATGCCGGGAGCTTGTTTGGGAATGCATATAAATGTAAAAGAGGGTTTAGGGAAGAGAGCATGTTGCCCCAGTGGCTGGTTGATGGCCACAGCGGAGGGTGGGCAGGGATCATTCTTCGGTCGGAGATGTGACTGTGCTAGTGACATTTGCGGCGGGTGGGAAGGGCCATGCTCTGTTCGCTGGAGCTATTGTCTGTGATCTTTTGCGGTTGAAGGATTAGACTTGCTCCTCGGAGTATCGATTGGATGAATTTGAATCCAAGTCGATTTTGGATTTCAGATGAGCCTGAAAGCAGTAAATGCGAGGTGTCAAAACCTGAAAGCAGTAAATGCGGGGCCGAAGCCCAAAAGCAGTAAATGTAGGTCCGAGGCCCGATGCGGGGCCGAGGCCTAGAAGTAGGGTCGGAGCCCGATGCAGGGCCGAAACCCAAAAGTAAATGCAGGGCCGGAGCCCGATGTGAGGTCGAAGCCTAATGCAGTAAATGCGGGACCGGAGCCCGATGCAGGGCTGGAGCCTGATGCGGGGCCAAAGCCCAATGTAGTAAATGTAGGGCTGGAGTCTGATGTGGGGTCGGAGCCTGATGCGGGGCCGAAGCCCAATGCAGTAAACGTAGGGCTGGAGCCCGATGCAGGGCTGAAGCCCTATGCAATAAATGCGGGGCCGGAGCCCGATGTGGGATCGAAACCCAATGCAGTAAATGCGGGGCCGGAGCCCGATGCAGGGCTGAAGCCCGATGCGGGGCCGAAGCCCGATGCAATAAATGCGGGGCTGATAGGAAAGTGCAAGAAATGCGAAAGCAAAGGTCAATGCTGAGGAATAGCGCAAAGCGCTGCAATGCGGTGACGCTGATTTGCTTGCAGTCTTGCTTTGTGGAGCAGGGATGGGGACTTAGTGTTGAAATCCCAAGGAGCTGGATGGATGGGAGACGTTTGTTGTCTCAATTGTGGTCGATCAAGGTTCAAGTTGCCTTCTTATCAGTTATTTCCTGCAATGGGAAGAGGAAAAGCAATGAAGGAACAAGAACTATTCGTAATTTGAATGCAACTGCATAGGGGAGCGAACTGGCCTGGTAGGCGTCATGCAAGCACACTGAAAGACATGCACAAGGTGTGTCGAGGATGCGTGCATGGGCAAGGTAGGGGTGTGCTCGCACGACGCGGAAAGGGCACACTTAGTTGTGCTGATGGAAGCACTTGTAGCATGGAGGGACATGTGCTCAACCATGCAATGACATAATTGATTGCGCGGGATCAATGGGGAGTTAGTGTTGCTTGGATGGTTGGCCCTTGAGCTACTGATCGTCTTGCCGTGAAGGAAGGGTGAGGACCACGAGAGGTCCACCTGCAAAGGCGGTCACAACTTTGTCTACCGTGTGGTAGCGTTAATTGTCGTGTAAAACAGTAAATGGATAGGATGCATGCAGTACGTGAGTTTTCAAAAGCTAATGTTGTCGTTCACATTGACTCGAAAGGTTCAAAGTACAATGCAAATTTTGTAAAATAGAGCCTTAAGCTGATTTGCCACCACACTCGGGGTTTGAGTGAGCGCGGCCTCGAAAAGCACCGGTTCTAGGCGAGGGCCTTGCGGAGATATCTATCCTAGAGTGCATGTGTGGGCCTCCTTGAGCCCTCTTCCTAGACCTCTCCAGGGCGGCGTTTGCTCAAGCAAGCTCCTGACCGCATCTCTGCATCTTGGCACGGGTTTGGGAGAGCTCCCTCTAAGGTGGTTGGCCGGCGAGTTCTTCATCTCTCAGCGACCTCTCGGTGATCGAACCTAGTGTTGATGAGGTTGATCATGTTGTCCCGGAATATACCCCATTCGCGTTCTGTGGCGAGTCGGTGAGGTCCTCGTGTGTTGGCGGACTTTGTCGAGGTGCGGGCAGGAGGCCGAGCAAGGCGTCCTTTACCAAGACGATAGGAAAATTCGCTTAGGACTCGTCAACATGAATGACATCCTATTTTTTTTTTTTTGAAAATCGCATGATGCATGTGTGCAAAGAGAGTAAATGCCCACGGCTTAATAGAAATTACATGTACATCGCTCTTGAAATGGAAAAGACTCAAATGGCTCGCAGGCCGACTCGATGGACTGTTGTCGGAGTCGGGTTGAAGGCTTGCATGGAGGCATAGCACGATGCATGGCTTGGTACTACAAGGACCGTGCTATCTATGGATGGGGGCTCTCGACTCAAGGGTGTGAATTCCTTAAAATCGAGCGAGGATCTTTGGGGGCCGGTTCGGTGGCATAGCCGACTCGATCCGTTCCCTTACTCGGAACCTCTGACTAACATAGCTTCCTACTTTGGCGCCCGTAGGATTTCGGACGAGGTACCTAAAGCTAGCATGATATGCAATGCATGCGTGAAATAAATGTGCGTAAGTAGATAAGCAGTAAACGACGGAAAGCAGTAAATAAACAAGCAAGCAAGCAAACGGGATTGAGCCTGAACCCTCTAGATGTCCCCAGTGGAGTCGCCAAGCTGTGCGTACCCAAATTTAATCTCATCGGGGCACGCATGCGCGAAGCCTATGTAACGCGGCTTGGGAGTGTCCACCTTCTCGGGGATGAGCGACGGACGCACTTGAGAAGGAGTCGCCACTTGCCAGTTTACAACCCAAAAGTCGAGGGCCAGCAAGTTACCCGGGTCTAGGGGTACGGGGTACACCTAAATGCTAAGGCAATGGTCGTACGGAACCGAAAATTCCGAATTCGGGGGTTTTATTACGTGCAGGCCTATATCCCGCACGCCCTTTCGGTACTCTAGCTTGCTAGGCTTGCCATTTTTGTTTATTTACCGCGTGATTTAGAGTTGCGCTCGTCTCGCCCGATTTGACATCGTAAAGTCGATGAATAGATCAAGTTGGGCCAAGAATTCAAAAGATGAGTAGGCTTGTGCGTCGAGGAATCGGTTCACTATCTTAGCGCTACAGTTCATCGAACCGTGATGATCGATTCCCTGCGCGAACCGAGACCGCGAGCATTCGAGCTTACTTATCTCTTGGTAATAATAGTCCGATTTGACCGGTTCGACACTCGGACCTCTCACTCGCCGATCGGGGATCCTTACAAGTGACTGAATAAATATACAAATAAAATTCTCACAATGTTTTCTCGAATAATTACTAAGTGCAACTGAATAAGTAAATGGATCCCGACCGGTTTGCATTGGGCCAATATTCCGCTCTGGCTCACCGTGTATTTTGAATAACCGATGAACGGATTAAGACAACGCGGGCTCAAGGAGTCGGGGTGGGGTCCGATCGATCCAACGGTTTACGGGAGAACCGGTCGGTTCTCGTTGTATCCGATGGACCGATCGAGTTCCCGGGTGATATCTAAACCCGTTTCACACGCTCAATCCAAATCCGCCTTCCACATAGGCCGCATTTGGAGTGTGACGGTGAATCGAGGCTAGATCCCATTCCGCACTCGGGTTGCACGCGCTAGGTGAGTTAAGAGGCGTTGGACCTCGTGTTCGGTGATTTGGGGCATTAGACCCCGTGCAATACGTAACCTATGGGCTCGGGCCCGAACCGCAATAAATCATCATAGGCAAGGATAAAACAGAAGGAAACTGATAAAACTGACGTAATACAGACAATAACTGACAACTATCGGTGAATACAGACAAGTGGAGTATTAAGTCAAATGTACGTGATTTAATCAGTTATCGACCGGGGTTGATTTGCAAACAATTTGTCTAGCCTAGGCAAACATAGATGGTGGGCTAGCATATGGTTCTAAGCCGATTACATGTCTGAATTTATTTTAGAATCCTTATTCAGTGAGATGACACTGCAGTTTCACCAAATTAACCAAACTCGTATCTTGACTCTAGATTGGAATCTAATATTCCACCTATCCATTATCTAATGTTTGTTTAAGTCAAGTACATGATTAATCCGGTTCTTCGTCTTTTGCAACTGAAATAAAAAGGTTCACCACCGAATCTACGATAGGAAGATAGAAACACCGAAAGTGAACGGAATGGGCCGTACGAATGAAACTCGCACCGGAACGGGTTGCCCTTTTCCGTCCATAGATCGAGGTGTTTCGGTCTCCCTAGCGCCTAGAATGTCGGCGAATCACGAAATGATGGTCATGCCCTTTGAACGGTAAAACGTGTAGGGCGTGTATGTGGAAGTTGGGATCGCATGACACGAAGAGGTCCAAAGAGGACTCGCGCACTTAGACATGAGCCTCCTCAAATCGGGCCTTGACTCGAGTCATAGCGCACGAGTACTCCCTAGACACTAATTCTATTCGTGTTATGCGCCTCGATGTTTTGAAATTGTGAATTTTAAAAGGGCACTCTCACCGTTTAGTGATTCGTCGACGCGTTTACGAGTTGATTTTCGATTTATCCAATTACTTAGGCCGAGTGGTTCATTTAGCCGAATGGTATGTCCCGTTTCCCGTTTGTGAAGTAGTTTAATGAATGAGACCGCGAACCTCAATTGTTATGGATCAATGAAATGGTTGTTCGATATTAACGTACCTATCATACGAATTAACATGAAACCAACAATTAAATGAAAATTGTGATTACAATCAATTCCAAGAATCGGTTTTGACCATTTTTTGCATGCATAAAACATCAAACACGATGACAACGTACATTTTTTACATAGCCGGTACCGCCATGATCTTAGGAACGCATACAAACAAGCACAAACACGATATTTGGAGGAATCGATAAAACGACACCGACTCATAGGAAGCGAAAAATGTAAAAACTTGGGAAACGACTTGAGTCGGGGAAAGGAGGCCATCCATGGCCCGAGGAAGCCAAGAGGGGCTCTCGGCCACCTCCCTTGGGGTGAGGCCGAGAGGCTCCTTTGGCTTGCTCGAGACAACGATGTCTCCTCGACTCTGATTCAAGCTATTTCCCGACATGCTAGCACTATATACGATGAAGACATGCATAATCCGATGTACAAACATATAAAAACATAAACTTGCATGCGAATTGGTCATGGACCGCCTTATCGCCCCGCAAACGCAACGAAAACGTAAAAGTCCTAACTTCTTTGAGTTGGGAATGATTATACCTAGCCCCGGGATGCGGGTAAAGTCGAGGAAAGCCCGAAAAAGGGCTTGGGAAGTCGGTTCTGCCCCCCTGGAATGAACAGACCCGAATCAGTGAAGTCGGGTCGGCGGCAGACCCGACTGGCAGTCCGGCTTGTCGGGGCTGTACCGGTTGATCGGGGTGGAATTTTCGTGCGGGGCCAGTTGCATTGGATTCCCAAGAGACCAAGGATCGCATCTGCAGTGGATTCGGGAGGATTGGACATGTAGATTTTCTGGAAATCAGAAACAAAGTTGGGTTAGCTAGCAGAAAACTGAACCGACTGGGCGGAACTGGCCCGACTGGGCAGGTCGGAAAGAAATGGCTGTCCCGGAGGCTCCCGGTGGTATTTTGGTGCAATATCGGTGGCATTGGACTCCTAACTGACTAAGGATCACGGCGATAGGTGGCTCGTATGGAGGTTCAACCTGAGCTGACCTGTATGTTCCTGCAAAATTCGGGTCAGAAAGGAAAACCAGAGGAACAGACCCGACTGGGCTGTTTGGGTTGAAACGGCTGCAAAGGAGGCTCCGGGTGTTGCACCAAGCTGGCTCGAGTTCCTCCGACTCCTAAGGGACTGCTCTTGGTGTTTGTGATCAGCTTATGGCGTGCGCATGACCGATTTCAACTGGAAATGCAAAGAGAAACCGATAAAAAAAACTGTGGAAACCCGGTAAAGGAAAAGAGTGAAAAAGGGCGGTCTTGCGCGGTTGAGCGGCTCTCGGCACGTGACCAACTCGTCACGGGGGGAGAGTGAGGGTCATGAGGAACCCTTAGAAAGTGATGGCAAGACTCGCCATGGTCGTGCGAAGGAATAGCGTCGAAGAAGCCCGGGAAGCCGTGAAACCGTCTAGGGAACTCGGTTCTGGACAGAGCTGGTTCGGCAAGCTGGAAGCTTCAAATCGCAAAACTAACACCGGTAATGGACTCGGGAGGTCGAATACATGTGGGATATGAAGTTTGGTTGAGCTTGCTTAAGTCGAGAAGGAAGAACTAGTTTAGAAACCGGGAAATCGCCCTAGGGACCCGAATCTGGACAGAGCTAGAACGAAGTGCTGGGAGCTTCAAATGAAAAATCTAAGGTCGGAAATGGACTTAGGAGGTCAAAAACATGTGGGATATAAAGTTTGGTCAAGTTTGGATCGGGTTGGATGGCAGTCGCCGAAAAACGGATGAGTTTTCCGGCATTTTCGGCCTTGGACGGGGCTGTGCTTGGGCTGAACGACCAGGGCTGATTGCTGGAGTTTGAGAGGGTTTTGGAGGTTCTCCTAGAGTGAGAAAGCTTGAGAGAGAATGGAAATTGAGTTGTGATTAAGTTAATGATCCAAGAGGCTTATATAAGAAGGCTAATGATGCAACATTAGTGAAATTAAGTGTGATTTAGAGGGGGTTTATGGGGCTGCCGATTTTTTGAAGAGGGGTTAGGATGGGGAAATGTCACTTAGAGTGTGGTGGAAGCAAGAGGAGAAGTGATGGGAAGTGATGGATGGGAGATATGTGTAAGAAGGTGTAAGAGATATTTGAATTTCTGTGGCTTGGGGTTGAGCCGTGGCTTGGGGTTGAGCCGTGGCTTGGGGTTGAGCCGCGGCTTGGAGGCTTGGCTTGGCTGAGCTGTGGGTCCCATTTGATTAGGAGAAAAGCCGGAAAACGCTTGAGACTCGATTGAACACGCGTCCGATCTCCGATGCCCAATTAATTTATAGATTTGGAATGCTTGAACGAAGAGGGTTGGAATGAGCCTAATATCGCCATACGTCGTAAGAATGAGTGTTCAGGAGTCGGTTTTGCCCTGTTTGGACGTTCGGAGTGGAATTGAGTGCCCATGGTCCCCGATCGCTCTTTGTGCATCTTAACATTCGTTTTGGTGACCCTTTTGCTTCGTGGGACATCGTTGGCTTGTTGTCCCCGACCGAAGACCGTTGGCCCGGGAAGACCTAGGGACTTGAGACCGGGATTTTATCAGTGTTCCCTGAATGTCTTGAGGTGTTCGAGAATCGCTGCGGTCTCTGTTTTCCGTGAATGTGCCCCGAAGGTTCGTCGGGGGGCGTTTGCTACCACTGAAACGTCCCTCGGGGAGCCCTGTAGGGTTCTGAATGGTCGTCTGAAGCTTGTCTCATGACCTCAGTGGTCCCTGGGTGCCTGTAGGCCCGTTTTAGGGGGCCGCCTGCTTGTCAGTGGAGCGGGCCCCGAGAGCCCTGTCAGAAAATGCGTCCGTGAGAGATCAGGGCGTCCCAGCTTATGTGGTATGCCCCGAAAATGCGCCCGGACGTGTCGTTGGTCACTTTGCCACTAAGGGGGATTTTTAGAGTCCCATATTGGGCACCTTTCGGTGCTTCAGTGATTCGGGGATGAATAGTGCCAGCTCCGCTGTTTTCGGGGTTCTTTGCCTGTAAGTTCTTCCGACTGCTCTCTTCGGCTTTTCTAGTGGACCCAGCTCTTCTCCTATTGTTCATGACTCCGTGACCACATGTTCGCCTTTGATTGCCGGGTGATGAATAGTAACCCGGGCTTTGATCGGGGATTCTCATGTAGAAAGCCGGTGGGCCAAAATGGGGTGCTGACACTATCAGAACAAACGAGCTCGATATCCCTATATCGACTCATTTGTGTATGCATACACTTATAGACTCTACCCATCAAGCGACCGTGAGATATCACTCCCATTACGTAGGAGGGACAAATCTTATTTTGGTCACTCACATTCCTCTCCATGCTCTGTGATATACCTAATAACTGTCTTTATAACCAGCCTGTTACAGTGGTGTTTGATAGTATCAAAGTATACGACATTACATGTAGGAAACTATGGTGACCTCAAGTCAAAGGACCACTGCACCATAGTCACTATGAGATTTGCTAATGGCAGTCACGTAACAACCCATGTGGCAGTCTCATGACGGGTTAGTCCAGTACACAATAATCCCAATGTATACATGCAGTGTGACTCGATGTCTCCACATCCATAACTTGTGAGACTCGGTCATCAATCTACACCCACACTAGTCTAACCGCATTATCGTTGCCTAATTAATAATAATACTTTGACTATGGACATTTAGGAATAGTGTTCAATCATTATAGGATCTCACAATCAAATCACACTTATTGCATGTTGCCTCTAGGGCATACACCAATTCCCAACAATCTCCCACTTGCACTAGAGCCAATCTGACATATCTCTAATGCCTAAGAATCTAGTGTGAGCTTCGTGCTTGCGCTGTACAAGAGGCTTCGTAAGTGGATCGGCGAGATTTTCATCTGTTGATATTCTGCATATCTTCACATCTCCTCTATCGACAATCTCGCGAATGAGATGGAAGCGCTTGAGTATATGTTTGGATCGCTGGTGAGACCTGGGTTCCTTAGCCTGCGCAATGGCTCCATTGTTATCACAATAGAGATCCAATGGGTCTGCGATACTAGGAACCACAGCAAGTTCTGTTACGAACTTCTTGATCCAAACGACCTCTTTTGCAGTGTTAGAGGCAGCGATATACTCGGCCTATGTGGTAGAGTCGGCTATTGTCTCCTGCTTGGAACTCTTCCAACTCACAGCACCTCCATTTAGGCAGAACACATACCCTGATTGCGATCTACTATCATCCTTATCAGACTGGAAGCTTGCATCGGTGTAACCTCTTACAACGAGCTCTTCCTAGCCCCCATATACCAAGAACATCTCCTTAGTCCTTCGCAAGTACTTAAGGATGTTCTTTACCGTGATTCAGTATCTCTCACCTAGATCTAACTGGTACCGACTTGTCATGCTCAAAGCATACGAGACATAAGGTTGAGTGCATAACATGGCATACATGATGGATCCAATAGCTGATCCATATGGAATCCTACTCATGCGATCCCTCTCCTCCTGAGTAGAAGGACTATGTGCCTTCGAAAGGCTTATGACATGTAACATGGGCAGCGATCCTTTCTTCGAATCCTACATGCTAAAGCGCCGAAGCACTTTATCTACATATGCACTCTGACTTAAACCAAGCAGTCTGATCAATCTCTATAGAACTTGATACCTAACACGTAGGTAGCTTCGCCTAAGTCCTTCATGGAGAAACACATTCCAAACCAAGTCTTTACAGACTGTAGGGAAGGAATGTCATTCCCGATCAGAAGTATGTCATCTACATATAACACCAGGAAGATCACTGCGCTCCCACTAACCTTCTTGTAAATACAGGGTTCATCTTCATTCTTAATGAAGCCAAACTCTTTGACTGCATCATCAAAGCGAAGATTCTAGCTCCTAGAAGCTTGCTTCAGTCCATAAATAGACCGTTGCAGCTTACAAACCTTTCCGGCACATTGTGGATCGACAAATCCCTCAGGTTGTGTCATGTACACATCCTCGAGGAGCCTTCCATTCAGGAAAGTAGTTTTGACGTCCATCTGCCAGATCTCATAATCATAGTAAGCTGCAATTGCAAGCAAGATCCTGATGGATTTAAGCATAGCCACCGGGGAAAAGGTTTCGTCATAGTCAACACCATGAACTTGTTCGAAACCTTTCGCCACTAGTCGACCCTTAAAGGTAATCACATTACTGTCCATGTCGGTCTTCTTCTTGAAGACTCATTTATACCCAATGGGCTTTACCCCTTCAAGTGGATCAACCAAAGTCCATACTTGGTTAGTGTACATGGAATTCATCTCGGATCTCATGGCCTCCAGCCATTTCTCAGAGTCTGGGCCTGTCACGGCTTTCGCATAGGTTGTAGGCTCATTATTATCTACGAGAAATACATCATTATCTTGAGTCAAAAGAAATCCATATCTCTCGGGCTCATGACGTATCCTACCAGACCTACGAGGCTCCTGTGTCACCTATGCAGAAGATTGTGCCACGACACCTTGTGGTTGTTCTGTAACCTTACCGGTCGACTGGTCAATGTCATTTTGTGGTAGAACTTCCCCAAGTCCTAATTTCCTCCCACTTGTTCCTTTGAAGAGAAACTCTTTCTCAAGGAATACTGCAGTTCGAGTGACAAACACTTTGCCCTTGGTGGGATTATAGAAATAGTATCATCGAGTTTCCTTAGGATACCCCACAAAGTAACATTTATCCGATTTAGGGCCAAGCTTATCCAAAGACAATCTTTTCACGTAAGCTTTGCAACCTCATATCTACATATTGGTAAACCTCCCATACCACATCTCATATGGTGTTTTTTCAACTGATTTCGACGAAGCGTGGTTTAATATAAGAGCGGCTATCTGTAGAGCATATCCCTAGAAGGAGTCCAATAAGTCCGCATGACTCATCAAAGACCGAACCATATCTAATAAAGTTCGATTCCTCCTCTCAGCTACATCATTCCACCGTGGTGTTCCGGGTGGAGTCAGTTGGGATAGAATCCCACACTGTCTAAGAGAGTCAGCAAAAGCATAGCTCAAATATTCACCTCCTCGATCTGATCGAAGAACTTTAATGCTCTTACCCAATTGATTATCCACTTCATTCTTAAATTCCTTGAACTTTTTAAAGGATTTGGATTTGTGTTTCATCAAATACACATATCCAAATCTACTGAAATCATCAGTAAATGTAATAAAGTAGAGATACCCACCTCTAGCAAGCTTGTTCACTGGTCTACATACATCGGTATGTATGAGAGCCAGAAGATCACTAGCTCGCTCACCCTTTCCATTAAAGGGGGTGTACGGACCCGAATGTGGACTCTCGTCGGGGCCCGCATTGCGCGCTTTTGGATCGCGCGGCTTGGTTGGAACGTCTACCTTCCCGTGGGGACGCGCGTCGGACACGCGTGAGAGAAGGAGTCGCCACTTATCATTTTACGACCCGACGGTCGAGGGCGGATAAGTTACCCGGGTCTAGGGGTATGGAACACCTAGTTTGTTGTTAAGGCATTGGTCTGTGCGGAACCGGAAAGTCCGTGTTCGGGGGTTCATGTTACGTGCGGGCCTATATCCCGCACGCCCTTTCGGTACTCTGGTTTGCTAGGCTTGCATGTTTTATTATTTACCGCGTGAATTAAGCTGCACTCGGCTCGCACGTTTTGACACCGGAGATTCGATGAACCAAACAATGTCGGTTGAGAAGCCGGGAGAGAAGTAAATCTATATGTCAGGGAATTGGTTCACAATCTTACGTTACAGTTCATCGAACCATGGAGGTTGAATCCCTGCGTGAACCAGAACCGCGAGATCTTGGATTTACTTGTGTCTGGGCAAGCATTAGACCGATTCGATTAATTCGACTCTCGGACCGTTCGCTCACCGACTGGAATTCTTACAGAATAAATGCATCAAATAGAATCCTTACAATGCTCTCAAAACAATAAATACAAATTACAAAAGGGTCGAATTCCAGTCGTTTTGCGTTCGGTTATTATTCCACTCTAACTCACCGTGAGTTTAGGGAAAAGACCGAAGCACTGAAATTCAATGGACGCTCTCGCTGAATAGGGCGTTGGACCCTGTGAGTGTTGATTAGGGTGTTGGACCCTGTGCTCGATGATTAGGGCGTTGAACCCTAATATTATTCGGCCTAGGGATCAGGCTCGACCCGCATGGCAAACAGGTGCGGAAAGATAACACGCAACATGTTAATAACAGACAAAGTGTTTGTTATTGTCGTGTTTACGTGAATTAACAGATTATTAACCCAGGGGTGTTTTTGCAAGCAAATGCCATATGCTAAACAATCAAACGTGTGCCAACGCTTTAGCATTCGGCTTTGTTTTGAGAACTTGACAAAGAGAGTCAAATCTCAGGTGTGTGGATTGCTTTTACAGTTGTTCTGTATTGTGACACTGAATCACCACTGAATTAACCAAACTCTTGTTTTGATTCTAGATTCGGAATCTAGAATTCCTCCTAACCATTATCTAGTGTTTGGTTAGGTCGAGTGAAAGGTTAATCGGCATTTCGCATGTTTTCTGACAGAGATAACCGTTCTAGTTACCCGAGTCTATGTTAGGATAACAGAAACTCATCAGTTAGATAAGAAAAGGCTATACAGATGAACCTGCACCTGATCAGGTAGCCCATTCTTATCTCGTACTGTAGTGTTTCTGTCATGCTAACCCTAAGGGTGTCGCTGAATTGTGAAAAGACGATTTTGCCCTTTATTTGAAAATTGTTTTCAGAAAAGGGGAAAACACCGCAGTGCGGGCCACCTCGGCCTGTAGCCGGTGTCAACCAAATCCCTGGATCATCCAGGGTTATGCAAGAACCCCGGAAAAGCCAAGGAACCGGTCAATCCGCCCGGAAGTGATCTAGAAAGATCTTCTGTATCATGACCTAAGCTACTTGGAATCAGGTAAAAACTCAAGTTGAGACACAGAAGCCCTTTTTAGACGTCCATGCTACATCGGACCGCATGTTTTGGGTTTTGAAATTGATAAGTTTAAAAAGGGCACCAACGTCCTTTGACGACTCGTCGACGCGAGTTATCAGTTAATGTCCAATTCGGGTAAACTTTATCAGTGTGAAGTGGGTTTAATCATGTGAGCGTCCCGATTAACCCGTTTGTGGAATTAATGCTTAAGGGTTATAGCCGAATGCATTAATTAGGAAAACGATTCGTGATTCGACGACCAAAATGAATCCATAACGATCAAGGATAATTCAGTTGAATAACCGACAATATCCTTATAACCGAATGGATCTAAATGAGTCCTCGATACATGAATCCATGTACGTTAATTTTAAAAGAGTCTTTACACGATACTTTAACATAGGAATCGTAAAGACATTGAAGTAAAAATTCACACCATCCGATAAACGAATTAAACTTGAGATAAGGAACTCATTCTTGACCCAAGGAAGGCCAAGAAGCCCTCGGCTTCATCTTATGAAAGGTGGCCGAAGGTTCTCATGGCTCTATCCGAGTCACAAATGATTTCCTAATCGTGGTTCAATTATTTTTCGCATGCTCAAACATCAACCGTGATAAATAGCACTCCTTTTTAATAAAGCCGGCGTTATCACGATTTGTTGAGCTCATTTAAACATATAAACATTCACAAACGTGTCAATTAAGGAAAAGGATAAAATAACACCGGCTTCATGCATGCAATAATGATAAGACAAACTCGGAAGCTAGCTTGAATAGGCTAAGGAGACCGATCTTAACCCGAAAAGAGCAATTTAAGTCTCAACCCTTTCATTTAGAGAGTTGGCCGAGAATTAATTTGCCGTAGTCGGGTCGGGATAGTCTTCTTTACGATGATCCAAGCCCTTTTCCAACATGATAGCAAGTCATAAGATAGTGCACATGCATAATATAACATAAAATTGCATAAAAATTAAATCTTGCAAATGAAACATGCATGAAACACCATAATACTCCATAGCCATGCAAAAATATAAAAAGCCCTAACTCCTCTAAGTCGAAAATGTTTTACCTAGCCTCGGAATACAAGGAAAGAGTCGGGGAAGTGTTTGAGAGTCGGGTGACTCGGTGGAACCCTTAAAAGGGTATTCGGGTGCACGGGTGGACGTGCACGGGCGCGGTCAAGCACGGTGACGGGCGCTGGTGGGCACGAACGGGCGCTGGTGGGCACGGGCGTGCTCGATGACGGGCGCTGGTGGGCAACGGTGACGGGCACGAGCGGCACTGGTGACGGGCACGGGGGTGCTGGTGACGGGCGCGGACGCGCTGGTGACGGGCACAGGCGTGCTGGTGACGGGCGCTGGTGGCGCTGGTGACGGACGCGGGTGGCGCTGGTGACGGACGCTGGGGTGCTCGGTGACGGACGCGGGTTGCGCTCGGTGACAGACACTGGTGACGCTCGGGGGTTGCGCTCGGTGACGCTCGGTGACGGACGCGGGTTGCGCTCGTGGGTTGCGCTCGGTGACGCTCGGTGACGGACGCGGGTTGCGCTCGGTGACAGACGCTGGTGACGCTCGCGGGTTGCGCTTGGTGACGCTCGGTGACGGACGCGAGTTGCGCTCGGTGACGCTTGGTGACGGACGCTGGTGACGCTGGTGACGCGTCACTGTTCACCCGAGAGCTCCAACTTCACCCGAAACGACCAAAACGATGAGCAAACGACTCCAAACTAAAACACTGGGTTCAGAAATGGAATCCTTGGGTCCGAAACATGTCGTCTATGAAGTTTGAAGAATTTTGGATATAAGTCGGAATAGTACCCGCTATGGATCCCGACCTAAACTCCAAAGATATTTGGCTTGGTTTTTGGTTTTCATGAAGTTCTTTGCTTGCTGCTGGTTCCTAAGATGTTGAGAGCATTTTCTAGAGGGAGAAACTAGCAAGATCATGTGTGCTTCATGAGTGATTAGCTTAATGACAAGTAGGCAATATATATGTGAAGCTAATGAGCAATTAAGCAAAACAAAGCACCATTAAGGGCCTCATTAGCAAAAGTCGGTTGCCCTAATGAAGATGAGGATGAATGTCCTCCATGTATCTTGATGAGGAAGAGCCAAGAAGCATTAATGGAGGTGTAGTTAATGGTTTGAGTGTTGACTAGAAAGACCAAAGATATTTTGGGCTAGGTGAGGGCAAGAGAGAAAGGGGAAAAGGCCGAAAACTTTGGGGCAAAGGGCGGTTGCCCTTGGGCAGCTCATGGGTCCCACGGCTTGTGAGGAGAAACCGGGAAAAGACTCGAGTCTCGATTGGCCGCGTATTCGAAGTTCGTGGTTCGAATTGAACGTCGAATTGTCGGTATACGCGTGAAAACGGAGTTAATGAGCCCGAGATTGACATTTTCCATTGAGAAATGTCCCGGATACGTGTGAGGCTCGGAAGCCGATTTTGCCTGTTGCCAGTGATCAGGGCGAAGTTGTCCGCTTCTGACAGCATATCTCGTATCTGCATCTCACGTTGGTCATTTTGACATAAGTTGTCAGACCACGTGAACAATCATCCCTTAAGCCGGTAATGCTGACGTGGGGCCGGAGACGTCCTAGGAGGTCGAAACTGGTTTTCTCAGGATGACTTCTGAGTTGCTTGGGCACTCCGGAGATTACTGTAATCTCTGTTTGTCAAGATCAGACCTCCAAGGACTTGAAGAGTGTATCTGAGACCTCTAAAGCACTGTTCGAGAGATCTAGATGAGTTGTGTGATTTATTTCGACGATTCCACATTGAGCCTTGAGAAGGCTAGCATTGTGTAACGTAAGCATTCGGCGTCAAGTTTCCCCAAAGAGGACCTCCGGATATGGATTTCCGCTGAAATTGGCCATTTCCGCTCCTCGGAGGTTACTCGGGAAACTGTGAAGGGTTTTGCCCCATTGTGAATGTCTGCTAGAGTTTTCTGGGCAATGCGGTATGAACTTCATTTGCCGTAATTCCATCAGACCATTCTCCGGCTATGCTCTTCTGAAGAGGGGTATGCTTGTTTTGCCGTTCGGAAGTCATTTGAGGTATCTGTGTGACTTCCAAGAGATAATCTGAAGCATTGTTCATGCTCTGTGTGCTGATGGGGCATGACCGCGTCTGATATTTGGCATTAACTTTTCTCCAGGAAACCGGCATTTTTGGACTTCCACTGAAAAGTTGTCTGTATACAGAAAATTGTTCTGTATAGAGCAGATGATTTGCAAAATGCCTTTGAAGACATTTTCCATCTTTTTGGCACTGATGTGGATTTTTGGAGTCTAATATTTACTATCTTCCAACGACCGAGCGAACTATCGGAAAATAGTACCGTCCGTGTAGTACACTGAAAATGCCGGTTTTGGACATTGTTGAGCTCTCTGGTTGCTCTGTTGCCTTTTGGTGACCTGTAGAGTCCTTCTGTCATGTCCATGGGCCATTTGCTCAATTTTGCCAACTTGAGGATGAATAGTGATTTCTCGCTCTGTCGAGCCGTTTTCCGTGTTCTGCTCAAGTCGTGGCTTGGATCATTGCTAATATCGTTGTTTGGAATGGTGAGCCAAAATGGGGTGCTGACAGGGGGCCTTAGTCATTTTTCCCATTAAACAAGGTCTCGATTGATTCAAAATCAAACAAGTCCAGTAATCCATCCTTATGGAGTCTGGATATGCGATTCTCGCTAATATGGCCTATACGACAATGCCAGAGGTAAGTCGGGTTCGAATCATTGGACTTGAGCCATTTGGTTTCCACGTTATAAACGAGCGTGTCTAGATCAAGAACATACAAACCATTACTTAAATGTGCACTGCCATAAAATACATCATTCATGTACATAGAACAACACTTATTCTTGATAGTGAAACAAAATCCCTTCTTGTCCAAACAAGAAACAGATATTATGTTTCTACTAATAGCAGGCACATAATAACAGTCGTCAAAATCCAGTACAAGCCCAGTAGGCAAATACAGGTGATAAGTCCTTACAGTTAATGCAGCAACCCTTGCTCCATTTCCAACTCGTAGGTCCACCTCGCCCTTTGCTAATGATCTACTGTTTCTTAAACCTACACATTTCCACAAATGTGAGCACCACACCTGGTATCTAATACCCAAGATGTAGAAGCAATAGATACATTGATCTCTATAACATGGATACCTGAAGTGGAAGTCTCACTTCCCTTCTTCTTCTTCAACTCCTCCAGGTATACCTTACAATTCCGCTTCTAGTGGCCACTATTGCCACAATTAAAGCAGTAATCACCCTTCGCCACCTTGGCTTTAAGCTTCAATGCACCCAAGTCACACTTGGACGCGCCTTTAGCCTCCTTGCCTTTCTTCTTGCCTTTGCCCCTATTCTTGGTCCCTTGGACCATCAGGACAAGCGTTCCCTTGCCAATATCCTGCTCAATTGTTCTCAACATGCTAAGCAGTTTAGGCAATAGTTTGTTATAGTCATTCATATTATAGTTCATGACAAACTGACTATAACTGTTGGGCAGCGACTGCAGAATTAAATCTGTAACCAACTCTAGACCCAGAGGAAATGCCAGTCGTCTTAGAGTCTCCACGTACCCAATCATATTGAGTACATGAGGACCTACTGGGATGCCCTCGGTCAACTTTGCCTGAAAAAGTTCCTTCGATACGTCGAACCGCTCATGTCGGGCCTACTCTTGATAGAGTTGCCTGAGATGTACAATCATATCGTACGCCCCCATGTTCTCATGTTGCTTCTAAAGCTCCGGATCCATGGTGGCTAGCATGAGACATCCGACGCTGTCAGCACCCCATTTTGGCTCACCATTCCAAACAACGATATCAGCAATGGTCCAGACTATGACTTGAGCAGGAATACAGAAAACGACTTGGCAGAGCAAGAAATCACAATTCATCCTCAAGTCGGCAAAATTGAGCAGAAGACATGCACATGTGACAGAAGGACTCTAGGGGTCACCAAAGGGTAACAGAGTGACTAGAGAGCTCAACAATGGCCAAAACCAGCATTTCCAGTGTACTACATGGACAATCCTATTTTTCGATAGTTTTGCTTGACCGTCGGAAGATAGCCAATATTGGACTTCAAAAATCCACATCAACGCCAAACAGATGAAAAGTGTCTTCAAACGCATTTCGCATATCATCTGCTCTATACAGAACAACTTTCTGTATACGGATAACTTTTTAGTGGAAGTCCAAAAATGCCGGTTTCTCGGAGAAAAAAAAATTCCAAATATCAGATGCGGCCATGCCCCACAATCATACAGAGCACGAGCAGTGCTTCATATTGTCTTTGGAAGCCATACAGACACCCTGAATGACTTCCGAGCGACAAAACGGACATACCTCTTTTCGAAAAAGCATAACCGGAGACTGGTCTAATGGAATAACGGCAAACGAAGTTCATACTACATTGCCTTGAAAACTCCAGCGGACATTCGCGATTGGGCAAAACAGACAGCAAAACCCTTCTCGGTTTCCCGAGTAACCTCCGAGGAGCACAAAAGGCCATTTTCAATGGAAATCCATATCCGGAGGTCCTCTTTAGAGAAACTTGACGCCGGATGCCTACCTTACACAGTGCTAGCCTTCTCAAGGCTCAATGTAGAATCGTCGGAATAAATCACACAACTCATCTATACCCCCGAGCGATGCTTTAAGGGTCTCAGATGCACTTGTCATGTCCTTAGAGGCCCAATCTCAACAAACAGAGATCACATTGATCTCCGGATCGCCCAAGTAACTCAGAAAGCAATCTGAGAAATCCAGTTTCGGCCTCCTAGGACATCTCCGACTCTATATTTGCATTACCAGCTTAAGGGTCAAATGCCCACGTAATTTGACAATTAATGTCAAAATGACCGACGTGGGATGCAGATACAAGATATGTTGTCAGAAGTGGGTAACCTTGCTCTGAATGCATAAAAGGAGCAAAATCGGCTTCCGAGCCTCATACAGACAATTGGCAATTTCTCACGGAAAATGCCAATCTCGGACTCATTAAATCAGTTTCCTCGTGTATATCGATAATTCAACATTCAGTTCGAACCACGAGTTTCAAATGCGCGATCAATCGAGACTCGAGCTTTTTCCCGGTTTCTCCTCTTCGGTCGTGGGACCCACGGGCTACCCAAGATGAGTCACCCCTTGCCCTAGAAGTTTCGATTTCTTCTTCTTCAATGCAAGAAGCCAACTTGCCCTCTCTTAGCCAAAATATCTTGGAGAGGTTGAAGACAACACTCAACTTCTCATCAATGCTCATCAATGTCTTATCTCTTCTTCATTAATGCAATGGAAGAAGATGAGGCTTGATATTTTCTTAATCAAACCGAAATTTGCTAAGCATGGGAATTAAGAGCACTTGCTTTTGCTAATTGTGTCATTAGCTTTGCCTATAAATTGCCAAAAGTGATTAAGTTAATCACTTCTCTTCTGGCACACTCTCTCCAAGCTTTCTCCCTCAAGAAAAGCTCTCAACTCCATAGCCAAAACCAGAAAGCTTCAACACTTCAAAACCAAGAGAGAAAAAACCGAAGAAAGCTTTGAGTTCTTAAGTCGAAAGTCGATGTTCATCATCCCGACTTAAGTTCAAAATTTCTCAAACTCCATGGACCACATGTTTTGGACCCAAGGAGTTCATTTATGAGCTTAGATTTTTGGTTTGAAGTCATTTGCTCATCATTTCAGGTCATTTAGGTGATTTTGGGTGAAGGGCGTGCTCTCGGGTGAACAGTACACCTGTAGCCGCACAGCCGTGCGCGCCCCGCGCGCCTGCCCGTGTGCTCCTGTGCGCTCCGCGCGCCCATCCTTGCCCGAACGTGCATCCTTTGCACCCGAGCACCCTTCCAAGCGTTCAACCGAGTCACCCGACTCTCGAACACTTCCCCGACTCTTTTCTCGTATCCCGAGGCTAGGTAAATCACTCTTGACTTAGAGGAGTTATGGCTTTTTTCATTTTTATTGCATGTTCATGGAGTTATATGGTGCACAAAGCGTGTTCACTTGCAAGACTTCATTTTTATGCACTTTTACATTATATCATGCATGTTTATCCTTGATTAACATGTCAACATGTTGGGAAACGTTTGGATCGTCACTCGAAAGACCATCTCGACCTGAAACAAGCAAAAGAGCTCTCGGGTTTGCCTCAAGAAGAGGTGACCGAGGCTTGGCTTGCTTTCCTCGGGTTAAGATCGGCCTTCTTAGCCCGATCCAAAAGCTCAATTCCCGAGTTTTCTCGTGTTTTCTTACGTGCATGAAGTCGGTATTGTTTTATCGATTCTGTAAATAACATGTTTGTGCATGCTTCCATGTTTGAATGTGTTAAACAAATCATGGCAATACCGGCTTTTGTAAAAAACGTGTCATTTATCGTGTTTGTTGTTTGAGCATGCGAGAAATGATTCAAAACAAGACGTGGAAACCTCGTGGAACCTAATACGGGCCATGAGATCTCTCGGCTTTCTCCAAGGAGAATTGGCCAAGAGTTTCATGGAGTTATTCGGGTTCCATGAGGCTTCTTCCTCTCGTTTTAAGTCCGTTCTCGGATCCCGTGCAATTTACAAGTTTCTTTACATCAAGAACCTCACATGAAATGTCTTTCAAGCAAAACATGCATGGATTCGAATATCGATGACTTATTTGGGTTCATTCGGTTATGAGGGTGTCTTTGGTTATTTGACCAAATTATCCTCGATCCTTGTGAAACCATCTCAGTTATCAAATCACGAATCGTTTTCATAATTAATGCATTCGGCATAACCTGAAGCATTAATTCCACGAACGGGTTAATCAGGACATTCACGCGGTTAATTCATTCAATTTAAACAATTTTGCATGAATTGGACATTAATTTGTAACTCGCGTTGACGAATTACAAAACGATGTTAATGCCCTTTTCAAAACCCTCATACTTTCAAATTTGTATTGTGTTGTTTCCCTTTTCTGAAAACAAATTTTCAAATCAAGGGCAAGAACATCATTTTGTGATTTGGCGTCATCTTAGCTTCGTTTAGGGTGCTATTCGAGTATTCTGTATCGAAAATACAATTACCTAATTGATCATTTCACTTGACTTAAGCGAATGCTAGAAAATGGTTAAGTGGAACTCTAGGTTCCAAATCTAGAGTCAAAATACAAGTTTGGATCAATTCAGTGGTAATTCAGTATCACAACATCGAATCATTGTAAAAGCAATCCATACATAAAAGATTTGACTCTCTTTATCAAGTTCTCAAAAGAAAGCCGAATGCAAAATGTTTTGCATGATTGTTTGCTTAGCATATGGCATTTGCTTGCAAAAACATCCCTGGGTTAATAAACTTGCTAATCCACGTACATTCGGTGAATACAAACACATTGTCTGTTATTTACCTGCTGCTTGTTATCTTTCCGCACCTGTTTGCCATGCAGGTCGAGCATGATCCCTAGGCCGAATAATATTACGATTCAACGCCCTAATCATCGATCATAGGGTCCAACGCCCTAATCAACAGTCACAGGGTCCAACGCCCTATTCGGTGAGAGCGCTTGAATTTCAATTCTTCGGTCTTTTCCCTAAACTCACGGTGAGTTAGAGCGGAATAATAACCGAACGCGAGTCGACTGGAATTCAACCATTTGTAATTTGTATTTATTGTTTTCGAGAGCATTGTAAGGACTTTTATTTTTGTACATTCATTATGTAAGAATTTCAGTCGGTAAGCGAACGGTCCGAGAGTCGAATGAATCGAATCGGTTTAATGCTTGCCCAAAGGAAAGTAAATCCAAGAATTCACGGTTCTGGTTCACGCAGGGGTTCAACCTCCATGGTTCGATGAACTGTAACGCAAGATTGTGAACCAACTCCCCAACATACGGGTTTACTTCTCTCTCGGCTTTCTCAACCGACATTGTTTAGTTCACCGAATCTCCGGTGTCAAAACGTGCGAGCCGAGTGCAACATAATTCAAGCGGTAAATAATAGAACATGCAAGCCTAGCAAACCAGAGTACCAAAAGGGCGTGCGGGATATAGGCCCACACGTAACATGAACCCCCGAACATGGAATTTCCGGTTCCGCACAGATAAATGCCTTAACGACAAACTAGGTGTTCCATACCCCTAGACTCGGGTAACTTATCCGCCCTCGACCTACGGGTCGTAAAATGATAAGTGGCGACTCCTTCTCTCACACGTGTCTGTCACGCGTCCCCATGAAAAGGTGGATACTCCCAAGCCGTGCGATCCAAAAGCGCGCATGCGGGCCCCGATGAGAGTCTACATTCGGGTCCGTACAGACGCTCACGACATCATCTGATGCTTCCGATAAGCATCTCTTTCAGCTCGGGTGGCATTGCCAGGCGGTGGCGCAAGAAGAGGTTGCTCCAAGACATATAACGTTTTCTCCTAAGTGAGAACGATTCTCAAGTTGCGGTACCAATCTAGGAAATTATTCCTAGATAATTTTTCCTTATCAAGGATTGATCGCAAACAGAAGGCACTAGATGTGTTTACTGCCATGGAAACTACCATAGAAATACACAGAATAAGTATTATGACATAACAATATTTAATGAGGACTTTATTAAATATTGCTCCTACTATTTTTATCAAATTAATGACCATCACCATTGATTCGGAGAATCTCATTCTCATAGCGGTCCAAGATCCATATTTTACCAAGTTCTGAGTTGGCGAGGGCTGAGACTCCCAGAACTGGCTATTTAGGTAGGGAACCCTCTTTCCCAATTACATCACATGCAACTCTTGGTTAGTTTGGTGAATTGTCCTTATTCCAATCTACCTTGTAGATTGATGCCCAACTCCTTGCCTCTGAACTCCTAATCCTATTAGGCTTGCTCAGTTAAGTCTGACTCATCGGTAAACACCACGCCTTACTAGGATAGATGAGGGCACCCTGCAAGGGCTAGGTTTACACACTCATCGATATTGGTCTTGACGAGCGTTACACGATGGAAGGCTATGGACTTAATATTATTGAGGGATTTTAACAATATTTAAATCGATCTCACCATTTACTATTATGTAACCATTACATAATAGTTCCTACGTATAACCATTATACCAACACACCAAAATATCCATGTATGTATAACAATTATACTAACACAACTATAGCCTAGTCCAGGTCTAACAGTCATTCTAGCACCAAGCACACATGTAACAAGCATAAAATCCTATTTCATGCTTCTATCTACTTAGATTCTAACTAGCTAGGCTCTGATACCAATTGCTAGTTTCACGGGGCCTACGGAAGAGTAAAAGGAATAGAAATTCAAAATTACCTACCCGTGAAATTAGATTCCAAGACCTACTAGTAGATTGGGAATAGATAAAGTGTACCTGAAATCTTTTAAACCGTTGTGCGCACTCGAATTTCATCTCGTCGGGGCACACATGCGCGAAGCCTACGCAACGTGGCTTGGGAGTGTCCACCTTCCCGGGGACGCGCGACGGACGCGCGTGAGAAGGAGTCGCCACTTACTGTTTACGACCCGTAGGTCGAGGGCCTTTCAGTCGCCCGGGTCTAGGGGTACGGGGTACACCTAAATGCTAAGGCAATGGTCGTATGGAACCGGAAATTTCGAATTCGGGGGTTCTATTACGTGCGGGCCTATATCCCGCACGCCCTTTCGGTACTCTAGTTTGCTAGACTTGCCATTTTGTTTATTTACTGCATAATTTAGAGTTGCGCTCGAGTCGCCCGTTTTGACACCGTAAAATCGATGAATTGATCAAGTTGGGCCAATAATCTGAAAGATGAGTAGGCTTGGGCGTCGAGGAATCGGTTCACTATCTTAGCGTTACAGTTCATCGAACCGTGATGGTCGATTCCCTGCGCGAACCGAGACCACGAGTGTTCGAGCTTACTCATCTCTTAGTAACAATGGACTGACTTGACCGGTTCGACACTCGGGCCTCTCGCTTGCCGATCGGGGATCCTTACAAATGAATGAGTGAATGTACAAATAAAATCCTCGCAATGTTCTCTCGAATAATTACAAAGTATAACTGAATAAGTAAATGGATCCTGATCGGTTTGCGTTGGGCCAATATTCCGCTCCGGCTCACCATGTATTTTGAATGACCGACAAATAAATTAAGGCAACGCGGGCTCAAAGAGCCGGGGGTCGGGTCCAATCGAACCGATGGTTTGCAGGAGAACCGATTAGTTCCCACTGTAATCGTTGGACCGATCGATCTCCCGAGTGATATCTAAACACGTTTCACACATCCAATCCAAATTGCCTTCCACATAGGCCATATTTGGAGTGTGATGATGACTCGAGGCTAGATCCCATTCCGCACTCGGGTTGCAGGCACTCAGTGAGTTAGGAGGCGTTGGACCCCGTAAAACACGTAACCTATGGGCTCGGACCCGAACCGCAACAAATCAACAAAAGCAAGTAGAAAATAGAAGAAAACTGATAAAACTGATGGAAAACAGATAACAACTGACAAACGGGGGTGAATACAGACAAGTTGTGTATTAAGTCGAATGTACGTGATTTAATCAGTTATTAACCGGGGTTGATTAACAAGCAATGTGTCTAACCTAGGCAAACATAGGTGGTGGACTAGAATAGGGTTCTAAGCCAATTACATGTGTGTATTTGTTTTAAGACTCTTATTCAGTGAGGTGACATTGCGGTTTCACCGAATTAGCCAAACTCGTGTTTTGACTCTATATTGGAATCTAATATTCCACCTATCCATTATCTAATGTTTGTTTAGGTCGAGTGCACGATTAATCCGGTTCTTCGGGTTTTGTAACTGAAATAAAATGTTCACCACCGAATCTACAATAGGGAGATAGAAACACCGAAAGTGAACGGAATGGGCCGTGTGAATGAAACTCGCGCCCGAACGGGTTGCCCTTTTCCGTCCATAGATCGAGGTGTTTCAGACTCCCTAATGCCTAGGATATCGATGAATCGCGGAATGACGATTATGCCCTTGATCGGTAAAACGTATGTAGTTCACATATAAATTAAAGATCACGTGACACGAAGAGGTCTAAAAAGGACTCGCGCGTCTCGACTTGAGCCGCCTCAAATTGGGCCCGGACTCGAGTCATAGTACGCGAGTACTCGCTAGACACCGATTCTGTTCGTGTTACATGTCTCGGTGCTTTGAAATTGTGAGCCTTTTTTTTAGGGAAAAGGGCATTCTCGCCGTTCCATGAACCATCGATTCGTTTACGAATTAGTAATCAATTCATCCAATTATTTAATCCGAGTGAGTTAATTAACCGAATGATACGTCCCGTTTCCCCGTTTGTGAGACTTTTTGATAATTAACGTTCCACATCATGGTTACAACTCCGATGGGTAATTATCCGGATCTAACATGCCTAATACATAATTTAGATTCATTCATCAACTAAAAAAAAGGAATATAACCACAAACAATTCCAAAGGCCTGTTTTAAAGTGGCAATAGAAACCTATCCTCACTCAAAGGGGGTCTCAAAGCTTTCGGCCATCCCCTAAGGATAGTCGGCCGAATGCTCTACGACTCACTATGAGTGTCGATGGGTTTCTGTATCAATTTTAACCGACTCTTGCATACATCATGGAACATGCACATGGGGGTAACACACATATCGTTAAGCCAATGTCAACATGATCTCGATTACACAAATGAACGTGTAAGACAAGCACGAACATCATATTTAAAGAATTGACAAAGTGACATTGACTCAATTAATGATAAATTCGGAAGTGAATTACGAGAAACGCACGACATCATGGGACAAGAGGCCCAAGGTTTCGGATGGATCAAGGCACCTCTCGGCCCCCTTGGAAGGGAGGTGGCCGTGGGCATTCCTTGGTGCACTCGACCCCTAGGGTCTCTCCCACCTAGATTCCGAACATTTCTTGTCGTGCTCACATGCTATACAACATCTGGGACAACAAGGTATGGGGAATAACGAGCTTCGGGGCGGGAGAACTTCCCCGTGAGTCTCCATGGCCCCTAAGGACAACAAGGGCCTCTCCAACCTCGAAACGAGTTGTTCCCCGCCATGGCATGCAGATTCGTACGATGTATGGACGTAATGAAAAAATAAAACACGTGATATTGCATGGGATTGCATGGGAAACCCGGATCTAGAAGAAAAATATCAACTTTCATGCATTCGAGTTCTTTAAATCACATTAACACTTCATATAAGCAAACATCGAGGATCCTAGCCTCTCTAATTCGTAGAGGGATGTTACCTAGCCTCGATGCACGAGGAAAAGAGTCGGGGAAGTGGCCGTGGGAGTCGCGAGACTCGGGTTGAGGGTTACGGGTGGATGACCCGAGAGGTAGGCAGTCGCGGCAGCTCGAGGAAAATGGGTCGGCACGCTTGCTCCGGTCACGGCACGGTGCGAGGTCGGGCTCCTTGGACTCCTAAGGGGCAGATCTAGACGACCGTGGACAGACCCGAATGAGCCAAGCCTTGGATTAACCCGAAACAATGAGAGGAAGTTCGGTATGAACACAAAGAACCCGATAAGAGAAAAACGATGAAACGGTGGTTGTGCACGGTGGATCGGCCCTCGGATTGTGACCACCTCTTCACGGGGGAGGGTGAGGGTTGTGAGGAACCCTTGGAATGTGATGGCATGACTCGGCAAAGTCGTGGAACGAAATGGCGCGTCGTTAGGGCACAATTGCACCCGGCTAGCGTCTAGGGACCCGATACTTTGTGTGACCAAAACGTGATGTTGGAGGCTTCAAATGGAAAATCTAAGCCCGGAAATGGACTTAGGGGGTGGAAAATATGTAGGCTAGGGAGTTTGGTGATTTTTGGTTTAAGTCGGGTCGGGGGGTTACCGGAATACCTGGTGGTTTTCCGATGATTTTGGCCGGTTTTGGCCTTGGCACGGGCTGGACGAATGTGTGGGAGTGGGCTGGAGTTTGAGAGGATTTTGGAGAGAGATTGGCTTGAGAGAGAAGGACAATGGAGAAGTGATTAGATTAGTGAGGCTTGGGGCTTATAAAGGATGTCCTAATGGTGTGTTCAAGTGAGACTAATTGCGGTTTTGAGGTGATTAGAGGGCTGCCGAAAATTTAAAGGGAGGTTAGGGAGGGGAAAATGTCAAATGAAGTGTAGGGGAAGCAAGAGGTTGAGTGATGGGGAGTGATGGGAGGTGATGGATGTAAGTGTGTAAGAAGAATTTCAAATTTGTGGTGGAGGGAAGGAGGAGAGGAGTTGGAGCCGCCGGCCAAGGGTTGAGCCGAGGCAAGTTGCGGCCGAGCCGCGGCTTGAGGGATTGATCCGTGGCTTGGGGTTGAGCCGCGGCTTGGTGGCTTGGCTTGGCTGAGCTGTGGGTCCCATTCGAATGAGAGAAAAGCCGGGAAAAGCTCGAGACTTGATTGAACGCGTTTCCGATCTCCAATGTCTAATTAATTTATAGATTTGGAATGCTTGAACGAAGAGGATTTGAATGAGCCTAATATAGCCATACATCGTGTGAACGGATGTTCGGGCGACTCGGCGCCTCGAGAGTCGGTTTTGCTCTGTTCGGACGTTCGGAGTGGAATTGAATGCCCCCAGTCCCCGATTGTTCTTTGTGCATCTTAATATTCGTTTCGGTGACCCTTTTGCCTCGTGGGAGATTGTTGACTCGTCGTCCCCGGCCGAAGACCGTTGGCCTGAGAAGACCTAGGGACTTGTGACCGGGGCTTTCTCAGTGTTCCTTGAATGTCTCGAGGTGTTCGGGGATCGTTGTGATCTCTGTTTTCCGTGAATGTGCCCCGAAGATTCACCGGGAGGCGTTTGCTACCACTGAAACATCCCTCGGGGAGCCCTGTAGAGTTCCAAAAAGTCGTCTGAAGCTTGTTCCACGACCCCGGTGGTCCCTGGGTGCCTGTAGGCCCGTTTTGGGGTGTCGTTTACTTGTCAGTGGATCGGACCCCGGGAGCCCTATCAGAAAAGGCGTCCGTGAGAGATTGGGGGTGTCCCGGCTTAAGCGGTATGCCCCCGAAACGAGCTCGGACGTGTCGTTGGTCACTTTGGCACTGAGAGGGATTTTTAGAGTCCCATATTGGGTACCTTTCGGTGTTTCAGTGATTCGGTGATGAATAGTGCCACAGTGCCGGCTTCGCTGTTTTCGGGATTCCTTGTTTGTCTGTTTTTCTGACGGCTCTCCTCTGCTTTTCTAGTGGACCCAGCTTTTCTCCTGTCATTCATGACTCTGTGCCCGCACGTTCGCCTCTGATTGCGGGGTGATGAATAGTAACTCGGTCTTTGGTCGGGGATTCTCGTGTAGGAAGCCGGTGGTCCAAAATGGGGTGTTGGCAGCTTGCCCCTCTTTGGTTGCATGCTAGGTTAGAGGATGTAGCCAAAGATTATAAGAAGCACCCCCACTTTGCGCCCGGTGACTGCTCTGATGCCGTTCCCCCACGGCTGCTCGTGCCCTGCTTGGATGTATTGGGATATTATGTGAAATTAAAACCGGGATGGACCCGAATGCAGATGAACCAGGATAGACCTGAATGTGGCCGGGATGGACCCGAATGCAGATGAGCCAGGATAGACCTGAATGTGGCCGGGATGGACCCGAATGCAGATGAGCCAGGATGGACCTGAATGTGGCCGGGATGGACCCGAATGCAGATGAGCCAGGATGGACCTGAATGTGGCCGGGATGGACCCGAATGCAGATGAGCCAGGATGGACCTGAATGTGGCCGGGATGGACCCGAATGCAGATGAGCCAGGATGGACCTGAATGTGGCCGGGATGGACCCGAATGCAGATGAGCCAGGATGGACCTGAATGTGGCCGGGATGGACCCGAATGCAGATGAGACAGGATGGACCTGAATGTGGCCGGGATGGACCCGAATGCAGATGAGACAGGATAGACCTGAATGTGGCCGGGATGGACCCGAATGCAGATGAGCCAGAATAGACCTGAATATGGCCGGGATGGACCCGAAATAGAAATTTTAAAACCGGGATGGACCCGAACGGGAATTTAAAGCCGGGATGGACCCGAACAAGAAGTTAAAGCAGGGATGGACCCGAACAGGAATTTAAAATCGGGATGGACCCGAATAGGAATTTAAAATCAGGATGGACCCAAAACAGGAATTTAAAACCGGGATGGACCCGAAACAGGAATTTTAAAACCGGGATGGACCCGAACAGGAATTTAAAACCGGGATGGACCTGGACAAAAATTTTAAAACCGGGATGGACCTAGACAAAAATTTTAAAACCGGGATGGACCCGAACATGAATTTAAAACCGGGATGGACCCGAACAGGAAGTTAAAACCGGGATGGACCCGAACAGGAATTTAAAACCGGGATGGACCCGAAACAGAAATTTTGAAACCGGGATAGACCCAAAACAGAAATTTTAAAATCGGGATGGACCCGAACAGGAATTTAAAATCGGGATGGACCCAAACGGGAATTTAAAACCGGGATGGACCCGAAATACTTGCTCGGGGATCGCGTAAAGTGTCCGGCGACGCGGTTTGCTTGGCATTCGGTCTGGACCACCTCATGCGCGGTAACTGATGATGACCTTCCATCAATTGTTCTTCTCTAAACACTGTTGGTTTGGGCGGTGTGGCGTATCCCTCGACGATTTCAGGTGCCTCGAGAGCACGGCTTGCCGCGTGAGTCAGACATGAATCCGTCGGCGGGAAGCATCCCTTGGGGTTCCCGATCGCACCTGTACGTAGGAAAGAGAAGCCTACAAAGGATGTCAGTCGCGTGAAATCGTTTAGACTACGACGCGTAAAGGAATCTATGTAAAGATGTCTTGGGGACATGATATCGGTGGCCAATTGGAAGGCGGCCGTGTCCCTATCGGAGAATGGCTTTTCTGAGACGGGTAACCCGTAGAATTATGTGCATAAAGGTAATGGGAGGGATCTTATGGGATCCTCCAAATCAAGGATACGTCGATTCGACCCCGTCCCGGGGCGAGTCTCGAGCCTGGAGAGTCGAAGAGAGTTTGCTTGCGTCGGAGAATGCCGAACCACTACTCGATGTAGCTTCACGGAGAAGTGTTGCCTTCCTTTCGTGGTTGAGCCGACATTGTCCCCTAACTTTTGCCTAGGTCGCGAGATGCGTGATAACCTAGCGGGGTATTTTATTTAATTTTTCTCACATGAATGCTCACCTTTTGCTACGGTCCCCCCATATTCGGGCGGGATCGCACCCCTCGGGTCCTCTAACTTTTGCCTAGGCCACTCCTTGAGGGTTTTCGACCTAGCGAGGAAGTGATTTATGCTCTCCTTTTGCCGCGACTCCCCTTTGCGGGATTTTAAGTCGTGCCACTCGTTCCCTAGCTTTTGCCTAGGCCACCTCAAAGAGGTTTTCGACCTAGCGGGAGATTTATTTTTCTCTCAAGACGGTTTTGCATTGGACAGATGGCGAGAATTGGTACTCGTGTATGTGAATGAAGATATCTTACAAGCGAAACGGGTGCGAGACCAAACGAACAAAAAGCAAGCACGAGTCGTCACGGATAATACTTCTTGATGGCGTCGGCATTGACAGGAAGGGCATTTTCGGTGCCGTCCATATCGCTCAGAACGACTGCTCCCCCGGAGAAAGTCTCTTTAACGACGAAGGGACCGTCGTATTTGTACGAAAACTTCCCTCGAGAATCGGGTGCGACATGTAAGATCTTTCTCAAGACAAGGTCACCGGGATTGAACTCTCGGTGACGAACCTTGGTGTTGAATGCTCGAGCCATCCTTTGTTGGTAGCACTGTCCGTGGCATAGCGCCTTCAACCTTTTCTCGTCGATGAGGTTTAACTGCTCGTATCGTTGTTTCGCCCACTCCGCTTCTGCGAGTTCAGCCTCGGCAAGGATCCTCATGGAAGGGATCTCCACTTCGATTGGGAGGACTGCCGCCATGCCGTAGACCAAGGAATACGGAGTTGCCCCGGTTGAAGTCCGTATGGATGTTCGATACGCCAAAAGTGCATAGGGAAGCATCTCGTGCCAATCCTTATAGTTCACCGTCATTTTTTCGATGATCTTCTTGATGTTCTTATTTGCCGCCTCCACTGCACCGTTCATTTGGGGACGGCATGGGGTGGAGTTGCGGTGTCGGATTTTGAATTGTGCACAGAGCTCGTCGATGACCTTGTTATTCAGGTTCTTGGCGTTGTTCGTGATAATCGTCGCGGGGACCCCGTACCGGGCGATGACATCGCGTCTGAGAAAACGGGCCACGGTTTTTGCGGTGACCGACGCGAGAGTGATAGCCTCGATCCACTTGGTGAAGTAATCAATTGTGACCAGGATAAACATGTGTCTGTTAGACGCTTTGGGGTTGATCGGGCCAATCACGTCCATCCCCCACATTGAGAAAGGCCACGGGGCTGTCATAGGGCGTAGTTCATTGGGCGGCGCCTTAATCTAATCGGCGTAAACTTGGCATCGGTGGCAATGCTTGACGTTCTTTACACAATCAGTCTCCATGGTGGACCAATAATAGCCTAAGCGCATAATCTTTTTAGCGAGCATGAGGCCATTCATGTGGGGTCCGCAATTCCCTCCATGCACTTCTTCCATAAGACGTCGCGATTCGTGTTCGTCGATGCATCGGAGGAGCGTGGAATCGAAGGAACGGCGGTATAGTATCTCGCCACTCAGGAAGTAGTGCATCGCGAGCCGTCTGAGTGTCTTTCGATCGCGGCGATCGGCGAACGGGGGATATTGGCCCGTTTGTAAGAAGTTCCTGATGTCTTCGTACCATGGCTTCGCTTCGGACGCTTCAATTGCGCTGCAGTAGGCCGGGCCTTTGTCCACTTCGATTTCGAGAGGTTCGATGATGTTCCCCTCTGAGATACTCGCCATAGATGCGAGTGTTGCGAGTGCGTCCGCGAACTGATTCTTCGCGCGTGGAGTGTAGGTGAATGAGATCTTCTCAAAGTTCTTCGCCAATTCCTCAAGGTACTCGTGGTACGGGACTAACTTCGCGTCTTTCGTCTTCCATTGCCCCAGCGTTTGGAAGATTATGAGCATGGAGACACCGAATACCTCTAACTCCTTCACCTCGAAATCGATTGCCGCTTGCAAATCGAGGATGCACGCCTCGTACTCGGCCACGTTATTGGTACAGGAGAAATCTACTTTCGCAGTGACCGGGTAATGGCGCCCGTCCGGGGATATCAAAACTGCCCCAACTCCTGATCCCACAGAATTGATAGCCCTGTCGAAGTACATCTTCCATGTTGGCTCCTCCTTCGCTTCATCTATCTGGAGGATCCCTTCGTCCGGGAAGTCTGTGTTAATCGGCGTGTCGTCGTCGATCGAGAATTCTGCTAGGTGGTCGGCAATTGCCTGCTCCTTGATAGACGTGCGGGGCACGTATTCTATGTCGTATTCCGTCAGCTGACAGCGCCATTTTGCGATGTTCCTCATAGAGGAGGGGCTATCGAGCAAATACCGCAAGGGATCCGCTTTTGACAGCAAGCGGATTGTGTGATAGAGCGTGTATTGTCGAAGCTTTTGCATGACCCATACCAACGTGCAACACATCTTCTCAATTTTCGAATAATTGGACTCCCCCTCCGTGAACTTCTTGCTCAAGTAGTATATTCGTCAGCACCCCATTTTGGCCCACCGGCTTCCTACAGGAGAATCCCCGATCAAAGCCCGGGTTACTATTCATCACCCGGCAATCGAAGGCGAACGTGCGGTCACAGAGTCATGAACGACAGGAGAAGAGCTGGGTCCATTAGAAAAGCAGAAGAGAGCAGTCAGAAGAACTTACAGGCAAAGAACCCCGAAAACAGTGGAGTCGGCACTGTGGCACTATTCATCACCGAATCACTGAAGCACCGAAAGGTGCCCAATATGGGACTCTAAAAATCCCTCTCAGTGCCAAAATGACCAATGACGCATCCAGATGTATTTCGGAGGTGTCCTGCTCAAGCCGGGGCACCCCGGTCCTTCACGGATGCCTTTTCTAACAGGGCTCCCGGGGCCCGCTCCACTTACGAGTAAACGACACCCCAAAACAGGCCTATAGGCACCCAGGGACCATCGGGGTCGTGGAACGAGCCTCAGACGACCTTTCGGAACTCTACGGGGCTTCTCGAATGACGTTTCGGTGGTAGCCAACGCCTCCCGGTGAATCTTCGGGGCACATTCACAGAAAACAGAGATCACAGCGATCCCCGAACACCTCAAGACATTCGGGGAACACTGAGAAAGCCCGGTCACAAGTCCCTAGGTCTTCCCGGGCCAACGGTCTTCGGTCGAGGACGACGAGCCAACGATCTCTCGGGAGGCAAAAGGGCCACCGAAGCGAACATTAAGACGCACAAAGAGCAATCGGGGAACGAGGACGCTCAACTCCACTCCGAATGTCCGAACAGGGCAAAACCGACTCTCGAGACGCCGAGTCGCCCGAACGTCCGTTCACACGACGTAGGGCGATATTGGTCTCATTCAAATCCTCTCTGTTCAAGCATTCCAAATCTATAAATTAATCGGACATCGTAGACCGGACGCGCGTTCAATCAAGTCTCAAGCTTTTTCCGGCTTTTCTCTCTATCAAATGGGACCCACAGCTCAGCCAAGCCAAGCTGTCAAGCCGCGGCTCAACCCCAAGCCATGGCTCAACCCTTCAAGCTATGCTTGGCCGCAATTAGCCGCGGCTCAAACCCATGGCCGGCGGCTCCAAGGGATCTCCTCTTCCCTCCACCACACAATTCAAATTCATCTCACATCTATCACCTCCCATCACCCATCCATCACACCCATCACCCATCCTCTTCCTTTCCCCACACTCAACATGACACAAACCCCTCCCTAATCCTCCCTCCAATTTTGGCAGCCCCTACTTATCCCCTTAAACCGCAATTAGTTCCACTTAACCGAGCCATTAGCCTAGCCTATAAGTTCCCATTCATCATTAACTCTAATCACTTCTTCATTCTCCTTCTCTCTCAAGTCAATCTCTCTCCAAAATCCTCTCAAACTCCAACCCATCCCCACACCCTCGTCCAGCCCGTGCCAAGGCCGAAACCGGCCAAAATCACCAGAAAACCACCCGGTATTCCGGTAACCACCCGACCCGACTAAAGCCAAAAATCATCAAACTCCCTAGCCTACATATTTCCTACCCCCTAAGTCCATTTCTGGGCTTAGATTTTGGATTTGAAGCCTCCAACGTCACATTCCAGCCGAAAGGAGAATCGGGTCCCGTGGGTCACCCGAGTGCACGCCGGACCTCTACGCGTGCCATTTCGCCCCACGACCTTGCCGAGTCATGCCATCTCGTTCAAAGGGTTCCTCACAACCCTCTCCCTCCCCCGTGAAGAGGTGGTCACGGTCCGAGGGCCGATCAACCGTGCACAACCACCGTTTCACCATTTTTCTCTTACCGGGTTCTTTGTGTTCATTCCGAACTTCTTCTCGCTGTTTTGGGCTTGTCCAGGGCTTGGCACATTCGGGTCTGCCCACGGTCATCTAGATCTGCCTCTTAGGAGTCCAACGAACCCGATCTCACATCGTGCCGTGGCCAGAGCAAGCGTGCCGACCCGTTTTCCCGAGACTGCCGCGGCTGCACCCCTCTCGGGTCATTCCACCCATAGCTCCAAGCCGAGTCTCGCGACTCCCTTGCCACTTCCCCGACTCCTTTCCTCGTGCATCGAGGCTAGGTAACATCTCTTTACGACTTAGAGAAGCTAAGACCCTCATCATTTGCTCGTATGAGATGTTAACACGATCTAAGGAGCCGGGATGCATGATAAATGTTATTTTCCCTTAGATCCGGACTTTCCCATGCAAGTCATGCAACGTTACATGTTTCATTCCTTTATCACGTTCATATGTCATATATGCATGCATGTATAACGTGAAATGGTCCGAATCCGTAAGGATGAGACCGCCATAGACTCGAGGAAGCCTTTGAGCCTCTCGGCCGAACCTCAAAGAGGGGGGCCTTGAGCCTCTTTGGCTCCCTAGGGTCCATGACCCTCTCACCCTTCCGGATTTGACAATTTCCACGGTCACGATGTCCATAATCTTGGTTAAAATATGACGGCATGATGGGAAAGGTTCGAAATCTCGAAAGGAGAGGCCTCGGGGGTTCGGTTGCACCAAGGAGACCCACGGTCATCTTTTTGTTACGGGGGCCGTGAGGATCCTTGATCCACCCGAAGCCCTAGGGCTCTTTTTTTTTGTGAAGTCGTGCGATTCCCGTATATTATTCCTAAGTCTATCACGAAATGAGCTAATATTGATTATTGATTTCGCGAACACGAAGTTTGAATATCTCACATGTTTATCCGTGTAAGTCGGGACATATTGACGTCAATCTAACGAAATATATGTCATTCTCATGTGTATGTTATTTGTTGTATGCAAGGGGTGATTAGGAACGACGTGAAAGACCCACCGAAACTCGAATTGGGTCAAGGGACATTCGGCCACTCACCCGTGGGAGGTGGCCGAATTATCCGTGACCTCTTTGGAGTTTCGGTCGGTCTCTCCGTCTTTCCGAGGTCGATCCTTGGAATTGTTTGCGATTACGCTTCCTTTTAATTGTTGTCTACATGTTTCTTACTTATTAGACATGCTAGATCCGGATATCGCCCATCCAAACCATGACCGCAATGTGGAACAATAATCACCGAAGAATCTCACAAACGGAAAAATGGGACGTGTTATTCGATTAATTAAACTACTTGGACTAAATAATTGGATAAATTGATTATTAATTCGTAAACGAATCGATGGTTCACGGAACGGCGAGAATGCCCTTTTCCTTAAAACGCTCACGATTTCAAAATACCGAGACACGTAACACGAATGGAATTGATGTCTAGCGAGTACTCACATGCTATGACTCGAGTCCGGGCCCGATTTGAGGCGGCTTGAGTCGGGGCGTGCGAGTCCTTCTTAGACTCCTTCGTGTGACGCGATCCCCAATTTATATCCGAACATTGCAATTTTATTGTCCAAGGGCATGATCGTCGTTCCTCGATCCACCGATACCCTAGGCATCAGGGAGATGGAAATACCTCGATCTACGAACGAAGAGGGCCGCCTGTTCGGGTGCAAGTTTCATTTGCTCGGCCCATTCCGTTCGCTTTCGGTGTTTCTGTCTTCCTATCGTAGATTCGGTGGTGAACTCTTTATTTCCGTTACAAAACACCAAGAACCGAATTAATTGTTGACCCGACCTAAACAAACATTTAATAATGGGTAGGCGGAATATTAGATTCCAATCTAGAGTTAAAACACAAGTTTGGTTAATTCGGTGAAACTGTAGTGACGCTTAACCGAATAAGAGTCCTAAAACAAACCCACCCATGTAACCGGCTTAGAACCCTATTCTAGTCCACCATCTATGTTTGCCTAGGCTAGACACATTGTTTGTCAATCAACCCCGGTTAATAACTGATTAAATCACGTACATTTGACTTAATACACCACTTGTCTGTATTCACCGATAGTTGTCAGTTGTTGTTTGTATTGCATCAGTTTTATCAATTTCTTCTGTTTTATTCTCGCCTATGATGATTTATTGCGGTTCGGGCCCGAGCCCATAAGTTACGTGTTGCACGGGGTCCAACGCCCCCAAATCACCGAACACGAGGCCTAACGCCTCCTAATTCACCGAGCACGTGCAACCCGAGTGCGGAATGGAATCTAGACTCGATTCACCGTCATACTCCAAATATGGCCTATGTGGAAGGCAATTTGGATTGGATGCGTGAAACGGGTTTAGATATCACCCGGGAGCTCGATCGGTCCAACGGTTACAGTGGGAACTAATCGGTTCTTCTGCAAACCGTCGGAACGATTGGACCTGACCCCTGGCTCCTTGTGCCCGTGTTGCCTTAATTTGTTTATCGGTTATTCAAAACACACGGTGAGCCGAAGCGGAATATTGGCCCAATGCAAACCGATCGGGATCCATTCACTTATTTAGTTACATTTTGTAATTATTCGAGAGAACATTGTGAGGATTTTATTTGTACATTCACTCATTCATTTGTAAGGATCCCCGATCGGCGAGCGAGAGGTCCGAGTGTCGAACCGATCAAGTCGGTCTATTGTTACCAAGAGATGAGTAAGCTCGAATACTCGCGGTTTCGGTTCGCGCAGGGAATCAACCATCACGGTTCGATGAACTGTAACGCTAACATAGTGAACCGATTCCTCGATATGCAAGCTTACTCATCTTCCGGATTCTTGGCCCAACTTGATCAATTCATCGATTTTACGGTGTCAAAACGGGCGAGTCAAGTGCAACCCTAAATCACGCGGTAAATAAACAAAACAGCAAGCCTAGCAAACTAGAGTACCGAAAGGGCGTGCGGGATATAGGCCCGCACGTAATAGAACCCCCGAATTTGGAATTTTCGGTTCCGTATGACCATTGCCTTAGAATTTAGGTGTAACCCGTACCCCTAGACCCGGGCGACTCAACGGCCCTCGACCTACGGGTCGTAAACAGTAAGTGGCGACTCCTTCTCACGCGTGTCCATCGTGCGTCCCCGGGAAGGTGGACACTCCCAAGCCGCGTCGCATAGGTTTCGCGCATGCGTGCCCCGACGAGATGAAATTCGGGTGCGCACAGCTTGGAGACTCCACTGGGGAGATACTTAGTGGGTTCGGGCTCAATTCCGTTTGCTTGCTTGCATGTTTATTTATCGTTTTCCGTACATTTATTTTAAGCACATTTATTTCTCGCATTTACTTTGCACATTTGCATAGCATCATTCAAGCGGGTTTCTAGGTATCTTGTCCGAAATCCCACGGGCACCAAGATAGGAAGCTAGGTTAGTCAGAGGTTCCGAGTAAGGGAACGGATCGAGTCGGCTATGCCACCGAACCGGCCCCCAAAGATCCTCGCTCGATTTCAAGGAATTCACACCCTTGTATCGGGGGCCCCCATCCCTAGTTAGCGGTTCTCCCGGTAGCACCGAAAACCATGCATACACAGGGACTGTCATGCTGGACCCATTCTTACCTCCATGCCGACTGTACGGACCCGAATGTGGACTCTTGTCGGGGCCCGCATGCGCGCTTTTGGATCGCGCGGTTTAGGAGTGTCCACCTGCCCGTGGGGACGCGTGACGGACACGCGTGAGAGGAGTCGCCACTTATCATTTTACGACCCGAAGGTCGAGGGCGGATAAGTTACGCAGGTCTAGGGGTATGGAACACCTAGTTTGTCGTTAAGGCATTGATCTGTGCGGAACAGGAAAATCCGTGTTCGGGGGTTCATGTTACGTGCGGGCCTATATCCCGCACGCCCTTTCGGTACTCTGGTTTGCTAGGCTTGCATGTTTTATTATTTACCGCATGGATTAAGTTGCACTTGGCTCGCACGTTTTGACACCGTAAGTTCGACGAATCAAACAATATCGGTTGAGAAGCCGAGAGAGAAATAAATCTGTGTGTCAGGGAATTGGTTCACAATCTTGCGTTACAGTTCATTGAACCATGGAGGTTGAATCCCTGCGTGAACCAAAACCGCGAGATCTTGGATTTACTTGTGTCTGGGCAAGCATTAGACCGATTCGATTAATTCGACTCTCGAACCGTTTGCTCACCGATTGGAATTCTTACAGAACAAATGTACAAAATAAAAGTCCTTACAATGCTCTCGAAAACAATAAATACAAATTACAAATGGCCGAATTCCAGTCGACTCGCGTTCGGTTATTATTCCGCTCTAACTCACCGTGAGTTTAGAAAAAAACCGAAGAACTGAAATTCAATGCACGCTCTCACTGAATAGGGCGTTGGACCCTGTGAGTGATGATTAGGGTGTTGGACCCTGTGCTCGATGATTAGGGCGTTGAACCCTAATATTATTCAGCCTAGGGATCAGGCTCGACCCGCATGGCAAACAGGTGCGGAAAGATAACACGCAACACATAAATAACAGACAATGTGTTTGTATTCACTAAATGTACGTGGATTAGCAAGTTTATTAATCCGGGGTATTTTGGCATGCAAATCCTACCCTAGACAAACAAACGTGTGCCAATGTTTTAGCATTCGGCTTTGGTTTGAGAACCTGACATGTCGGGTGTCCGTAGTCAAGTTTCGTGTGTGTGGATTGCTTTTACAGTGATTTGGTGTTGTGACACTGAATTACTACTGAATTGATCTAAACTTGTATTTTGACTCTAGATTTGGAACCTAGAGTTCCGCCTAACCATTTTCTAGGATTTGGTTAAGTCGAGTGAAAGGTTAATCAGCATTTTGCATGTTTTCTGACAGAGATAATCGTTCTAGTTACCCGAGTCTATGTTAGGATGACAGAAACTCATCAGTTAGATAAGAAAAGGCTATGCAGATGAACCTGCACCTGAACAGGTAGCCTGTTCTTTTCCTGTACTGTAGTGTTTCTGTCATGCTAACCCTAAGGGTATCGCTGAATTGTGAAAAGACGATTTTGCCATTTATTTGAAAATTGTTTTTAGAAAAGGGGAAACATCGCAGTGTGGGCCACCTCGGCCTGTAGCCGGTGTCAACCAATTCCCTGGATCGTCAAGGGTTGTGCAAGAACCCCGAAAAAACCAAAGAACCGGTCGATCTGCCCGGAAGTGATCTAGAAAGATCTTCTGTATCCTAACCTGAGTTACTTGGAATCAGGTAAAAACTCAAGTTGAGACACAGAAGCCCTTTTCAGACGTCCATGCTACATCGAACTGCGCGTTTCGGGTTTTGAAATTGATAAGTTTAAAAAGGGCACCAACGACATTTGACAACTCATCGACGCGAGTTATCAGTTAATGGCCAATTCGTGTAAACTTTATCATTGTGAAGTGGGTTTAATCACGTGAGCGTCCCGATTAACCCATTTGTGGAATTAATGCTTAAGGTTATTGCCGAATGCATTAATTATGAAAACGATTCGTGATTCGACGACCAAAACGAATCCATAATGATCAAGAATAATCCGGTTGAATAACCGACGATATCCTTATAACCAAATGGATCCGAATGAGTCCTCGATACACAAATTCATGCATGTTTTGTTTTGAAAAGACATTTTCATGCGATATTGCGACGATAATGTAAATTGCAAATTACACGAAAGCCGAGAACGGACTCAAAACGGGAAGAGGAAGCCTCATGCAACCCGTACGAGTCTAAGAGGCTCTCGGTTACTTCTCCTTGGAGATAGCCGAGAGGTCCCATGGCCCGAATGGGGTTCCACGAGGTTTCCCCGTCTCGTTTCGAATCATTTCTCGCATGCTTAAACGACAAACATTATAAATGACACGATTAAACGAAAGTCGGTATTGCCATGATTTGAATAACGCATTCGAACATGGAAATATGCACAAACAAGTTATTTAAGGAATCGATAAAACAATACCGACTTCATGCCCATGAGAAAATACGATGAAACTCGGGAATTGAACTTGGATTGGGTCAAGAAGATCGTTCCTTGCCCGAAAGGAGCAAGAGAGCATTCGGTCACCTCCCTTGGAGGGAAGCCCGTGAGCTCTTTGTCTTTCCCGGGTCGGGATGTTCTTCTCGACTACGATCCAAATGTTTCCCGACATGCTAGCATATAAATCAAGGATAAATATGCAAGATATAACATGGAAAATACATAAAGATTAAAACTTGAAAATAAAACATACATAAAACCCCTTATAACTCCATAAACGCAACGAGAATGTAAAAGTCCTAGCTCCTCTAAGTCGGGAATGGTCATACCTAGTCCCGAGATGCGGGATGGGACCTTCAAGAGTCAGGTTGGACCGTTGATGGGTCGGGTTTGGGCTGTTTTCCGTTGAACAGACCCGAATGGCACCAAACAGACCCGGCTGGAATACTGGACAGACCCGACTGGCACAAGTCGGGTCAGACGTCACCACGGAGGCTCCCGATGGAATTTTGAGGCAAGGTCGGCGGCCTTGGGTAGCCAAGGGACCCCGCTAGGTGTCTGTGGGGGTCGTTTGTTCCCAGAGTTGTCGGGTCGACCCGTAAAGTCCTGCAAAAATCACCCAAAACAGAGCACGTCTGGAATTTCGGACCCGACTGGCAGAAGTCGGGTCGGACGTCGCCACGGAGGCTCCCGATGGAATTTTTGAGCAAGGCCAACGGCTCCCGACTGCTAACTCACCTCCAAAGGTGGCTGTGGTGGTCGTTTTCATAAAAGAGTCCTGGATCGACCCGATCTGCAAGAAAACCGAACAAACAGTCAGAAATTTCGACCCGACTGGGCAGTCGGGCTGTTTCTTCTTCCTGGGGTTAAACCGACGGGTTTTTCTTGGATTTCTTGACTCCTTGACACCCTAGGGTTGTGTGGGGAGGTGTTTGATGGGTTTTGGTAGCTCAAACGGACTTGGAAAGGCTTGAAACCCGGTTTGACATTTTTGACCCGAGAAGGACCAAATCTGTCCAGATTTTGGTCAAGGCTGATTCTATGGCTTAGAGGCTTCAAACTTAAAATCTAAGTTCAGAAATGGATAGAGGGGGTCAAAAACATGTGGGATATGAAGTTTGGTAAACTTTGGACTTAAGCCGGGATGGATTCCGACTTAAGACTTTGCCCGGTTTTGCTTGGTTTTGCTTGTTCTTGCTGAGCTGCGATTTTGCTGAACTCCTTTAGAGTTTGAGAGCTTTTGTTTGAGTGAGAAATGCTAGAGAGAGAGTGCTTGAAGGTGTCTCATTAAATTAATGACATTTGGACAATATATAGGAAAGCTTAAATGCAAGATTAGTGAAGAAAAGTGCAATTAGGGCCATGGATTAGTGGAATCCGAATTTCTTAAGGAAATATCAAGCTCAATTCTCATCCATTGCATTAATGGAGAAGAGATAAGAGCATTGATGGCTTGGATGGGAAGTTGGAGTGTTGAATTGAAACACTTAGATATTTTGCAAAAGGAAGACAAAGGCAAGTTGTCTTCTTGGCTTGAAGAAGAAGATGACAAGAGAGGGGTGGTTCTTCTTGTCTTTGGCAAGGGGAAGAAGGTCCCGTGGGTCCCACACGAGATTGGAGGTGAATCGGGAATGCTCGAATGTCGATCGGTTACGTGTTCAAGTTCCGTGACTTGAAAGAACGTTGTATCGACAATGTGCGCAAGAAAACGATCCCGATAAGCCCAAGATTGTCAATTTTCGTGGAAGAATGCTTCGGGTGCATACGAGGCTCAGAAGCTGTTTTGGCCCATTCCGGGTGACCGGAGCGAAGTTAACCGCTTCTGACAGTATATCTTGCGTCTGCATCTCACGTTGGTCATTTTGACGTAAATTGTCAGACAACGTGAACAATTGTCCCTTAAGCCGGTAATGCAAACGTGGAGCCGGAGACGTCCTAGGAGGCCGAAATTGGATTTCTCAGATTGCTTTCTGAGTTGCTTGGGCGCTCCGGAAATTAATGTGATCTCCGTTTGTCAAGACTGGATCTCTAAGGACTTGAAAAGTGTATCTGAGACCTCTAAAGCATTGCTCGGGAGGTCTAGATGAGTCGTGTGATTTATTCCGACGATTCCACGTTGAGCCCTGAAAAGGCTAGCATGGTGTAGGATAGACACCCGGCGTCCAGTTTCCGTAAAAAGGACCTCCGGATATGCATTTCCATTGAAAATGGCCATTTCCGCTCCTCGGAGGTTACTCGGGAAATTGAAAAGGGTTTTGCTGTCTGTTTTGCTCAATTGTGAATGTCTGCTAGAGTTTTCAGGGCAATGCGGAATGAACTTCATTTGCCGTAATTCCATCAGACCATTCTCCGGCTATGCTCTTCCGAAGAGGGGTATGCTTGTTTTGCTGTTCGGAAGTCATTTGAAGTGTCTGTGTGACTTCTAAGAGACAATCTGAAGCATTGTTCATGCTCTGTGTGCTGGTGGGGCATGGCCGCGTCTGATATTTGGAATTAACTTTTCTCCAGGAAACCGGCATTTTTGGACTTCCACTGAAAAGTTGCCTGTATACAGAAAGTTGTTCTGTATAGAGCAGATGATTTGCAAAATGTCTTTGGGGACACTTTTCATCTGTTTGGCATTGAAGTGGATTTTTGGAGTCCAATATTGGCTATCTTCCGACGATCGAGCGAACTATCGAAAAATAGTACCGTCCGTGTGATATACTGAAAATGCCGGTTTTGGACATTGTTGAGCTCTCTAGTCACTTTGTTGCTGCTTGTTGACCCCTGGAGTCCTTCTGTCAGGTGTATGTGTCATTTGCCCGATTTCACCGACTTGATGATGAATAGTGATTTTCTGCTCTGTTGAGTCGTTTCTCTGTATTCTGCTCAAGTCGTGGCTTGGATCATTGCTAATATCGTTGTTTGGAATGGTGAGCCAAAATGGGGTGTTGACAGCTTGCCCCTCTTTGACTGCTTGCTCGAGTAGAGGATGCAGCCAAAGACTTCAGAAGCACCCCAGTTTGATAGCAATGATCAAGGTGGAATTTCCTATATGGCCCTCTCCTTCTTGCTTTGGATATGTGGGATGTTGTACCTAATAAAAATGAGATATAGTGAGATGCGCACAATGGACGTGTAGAGTCCGGAACAGAGCTGAGATAGGCAATTAAAGTCGGGATTGACCCGAAGGGGACTGACCCCAGTGCAGAAAGTAAAGTCGGGATTGACCCGAAGGGCACTAACCCCGGTGCAGAAAAGTAAAGTCGGGATTGACCCGAAGGGGATTGACCCCGGTGCAGAAAAGTAAAGTCGGGATTGACCCGAAGGGGATTGACCCCGGTGCAGAAAAGTAAAGTCGGGATTGACCCGAGGGGGATTGACCCCGGTGCAGAAAAGTAAAGTCGGGATTGACCCGAAGGGTTTGCAATATGCACGGGGCGCATACCGAATGAACTGCATGGTTCAAAGGCGCTTACCCAGTGGACTTGCGGGGTGCACGAGCGCTTGCTCGGCGGGTTTGCAAGGTGCACTGCATTCCTGAGAAGGTGGACGCCAATTGAAAGTGTATTGCGGAAATAAAAGGTGCACTGCGTTCCTGAGAAGGTGCACGCCAATTGAAAGTGCATTGCGGAAATAAAAGGTACACTGCGTTCCTGAGAAGGTGCACGCCAATTGAAAAGTGCATTGCGGAAATAAAAGGTGCACAAAGTAACTGCAAACGCTGGGGAGTTGTGTGAGGTGTGGGAGGAATCATTGTGCTTCCTCCATCACTGAGCTTGTCCGTGTTGCAATCGATGCTGTAGTAGAATGCTTCATTGCTTGCCAACTGATATTGATGTCACTGAATGCCTGGAGTGCTATCCTGAAGGTTTCTCCTCGGATTTTGACTGTAGTCCTTGGAATAAGGCAGACATGCATTTGTCAAAGAAAAACTCCTTTCGGGGTTCACATCCTGCTTCCTGCATCTAGAACCAAAGGAGCTAACAGTGGTTGTCAATCTTACTCTACATCCATAATGAAGATGTGTAAAGAAGTCTGAATAATAATGCTTAGGGGATTTGAACGTGATGATCATTTAAAGGGGTGGTCGTCTCTTGCTAAATTGTGACTTGACAAGAAAGGCTTTTTTACAGAACGGGCATGACCCGTAGAATTTGCATTAAGGTAAACGGAGGGATTTTGGGATCCTCCAAATCAAGGATACGACGATTCGACTGCATGTCGAGACGTGTCTTGTGCTGTGAGAGTCAAAGAGAGTTCGCTTGCACCGAAGACTACCAAACTACTACTTGTTATCGCTGCACGCTGAGTGTAGCTGTCCCTTCGTGGTCGAGCTGCCAAAGATCCCCTAATTTTTGCCTAGGTCGCAAGACGCGTGACGACCTAGCGGGGTGTTTTGTTTGACTTTTCCCTCATTTAGAGCTCTCCTTTTGCTATGACCGCCCTGATTGGGTCTGATCACACCTCTCGGTTCCTCTAACTTTTGCCTAGAGCGCCCTTTTTGGGTTTTCACTCTAGCGAGGATTTTGTCGTATACTCTCCTTTTGCCACGGTTCCCCTTTTCGGGATTTTAAACCATGCCCCTCATTCCCTAATTTTTGCCTAGGCCGCCTCAAAGAGGTTTACAACCTAGCGGGAAATTCATTCTTTTTCTCTCAGGAAAAAGTTCAGAGAAAAGGAAAAAAAAAAAACAAAAGAGGGGAACATATTAATAAGCAGAAATGAAAGTGCTGGGAATTGCACATGTGAAAGAAGCTAAAATGTAATGTGCATTTGAGAAAACACCCCCAGTGGAATAAGAGAAACACCATCACGGGTAGTATTTCTTAAGTGCATCAGCATTGATCGGAAGAGCGTTCTCGTTCCCGTCCATATCATTAAGAATGATTGCCCCTCCGTCAAAGACTTCTGTAACGATAAAGGGACCGTCGTACTTATAAGCAAACTTGCCCCTGGAATCAGGGGCGATGTGAAAAACTTTTCGCAAGACGAGGTTGCCGGGGCTGAACTCGCGGTGACGAACTTTCTTGTTAAAAGCTCGGGCCTTCTTTGCTGATAGCACTGACCGTGGCAAAGTGCTGTTAGCTGCCTCTCATCGATGAGATTAAGCTGTTCATAGTGTTGTTTCGCCCATTCTGCTTCCTTGAGCTTGGACTCAGCAAGGACCCTCATGGAGGGAATCTCCACTTCGAATGGAAGAACTGCTTCCATGCCGTAGACCAAAGAATACGGGGTTGCTCCAGTAGATGAGCGGATAGAAGTCCGATACGCCAAGAGTGCGAACGGAAGTATCTCGTGCCAGTCTTTGTAATTCACCGTCATTTTTTTGATGATTTTCTTTATGTTCTTATTCGCTGCTTCTACCACACCATTCATTTGTGGACGATACGGAGAGGAGTTACGATGTAGGATCTTGAACTGTGCACAGAGCTCGTCAATGAGCTTGTTGTTCAAGTTCTTGGCGTTGTCTGTGACAAGAGTCACAGGGACCCCGTAACGTGCGATGATGTCACGCTTGAGGAAGCGTGCCACAGTCTTTGCAGTGACGGATGCAAGGGTGATAGCTTCGATCCATTTGGTGAAGTAATCGATAGCTACCAGTATGAACGAGTGTCCATTGGATGCTTTGGGGTTGATAGGACCGATCACGTCCATGCCCCACATTGAAAAGGGCCACGGAGCAGCCATTGGATGCAACTCGTTGGGTGGTGATCTGATCTGATTCGCGTAAACTTGACACAGGTGACAATGTCTGACATGCTTGACGCAGTCGGTCTCCATGGTAGACCAGAAATACCCGAGTCGCATGAGCTTCTTTGCTAGCATGAGCCCGTTCATGTGAGGTCCGCAGTTTCCCTCGTGCACTTCTTCCATGAGGCGTTGTGCCTCATTCTCATTGACACACCGAAGCAGTGTAGCATCGAATGAACGGCGGTAGAGGGTCTCACCACTCAGGAAGAAATTTGCTGCAATGCGCCGAAGAGTCCTCCGGTCATGTCGATCGGTGAACGCCGGGAATTGACCTGTTTGCAGCAAGTGCTTGATGTCTGCGTACCACGGTTTGCCGTCGACAGCATCGATTACATCGCAATGGGCAGGGCCCTGAGCAATCTCGAACTCGAGGGGCTCGATGAGATTCTCTTTTGTGATGCTAACCATAGAAGCGAGCGTTGCGAGTGCATCGGCGAATTGGTTCTTCATGCGTGGTGTGTACGTAAATGAAATGTCCTCGAAGTTCTCTGTCAAGTCTTTGAGGTACTCATGATATGGCACCAGTTTCGGATCTTTCGTCTTCCACTGTTTGAGTGTCTGAAAGATTGTGAGCATAGAGTCTCCAAACACTTTAAGCTCCTTGACTTTGAGGTCGATCGCCGCCTGCAAGCCGAGGATACATGCCTCATATTCGGCTATGTTGTTGGTGCAGGGGAAATCAATCTTCGCTGCAACAGGGAAATGACGCCCTTCAGGGGATATCAGCATTGCGCCAATACCCGACCCGGTGGAATTGACTGTACCATCGAAGTACATCTTCCATCTAGTAATTTCCTCCTCACCACTCATTTGGAGGATTCCTTCGTCTGGAAAGTCAGAGTTGATTGGTGTGTCATCGACAATTGGGAACTCTGCCAGATGATCTGCTATCGCTTGGCCCTTCACTGATGTGCGCGACACATATTCGATGTCGTACTCCGTCAGTTGGCAACGCCATTTTGCTATGTTCCTCATGGAGGACGGACTGCAAAGTAGATACTTTAAAGGATCTATTTTCGACAGCAGGCGAACAGTATGGTAAAGAGTGTATTGCCGGAGCCTTTGCATGACCCACACAAGTGCGCAACACATTTTCTCTATCTCAGGGTAGTTGGACTCCCCTTCAGTGAACTTTTTGCTTAGATAATAAATTGCTCGCTCTACGTGAGAAGAATCGTCCTTTTGCTCTCACATGCATCCGATGGATTGTCAGCGTACTGTCAGGTACAAAATGAGAGGACGATCCGGTGAAGGTGGAACCAACACCGGCGGCTGGATTAGGTATGCCTTGATGGTATCAAAAGCTTTTTGACACTCGTCATCCCATTCAACCGCTGCATTTTTGCGAAGCAAACAGAAGAGTGGTTGGCACTTGTCCGTCAAATTTGCAATGAAACGCGCGATGTAATTCAGCCGTCCTAAGAAGCTCCTTACTTCGCGCACTGTCGATGGAGGGGACAATTCCATGATCGCTTTAACCTTGTCGGGGTCGACCTCGATGCCTTTCTCGCTAACTATAAACCCTAACAATTTCCCTGACTTGACGCCAAAGGTACATTTCGCTGGGTTAAGTCGGAGTTTGTACTTCCTGAGACGGTCGAACAGTCGCTTGAGGTTAACCAAATGATCTTCTCCTTCTTTGGACTTCGCGATCATGTCGTCGACGTAGACCTCGATCTCTTTATGCATCATGTCATGAAAGAGAGTGATCATTGCCCGCTGATAGGTTGCCCCGGCATTTTTGAGACCGAAAGGCATGACCTTGTAGCAAAACGTACCCCACATCGTGATGAACGTAGTTTTGACCTTATCCTCCTCGGCCATCTGAATCTGATTGTATCCAAAGAAGCCGTCCATGAAGGAGAATTGTGTGTGGCGTGCTGTATTGTCCACCAAGACGTCGATGTGGGGTAGCGGAAAGTTATCTTTTGGGCTAGCCCTGTTGAGGTCTCGGTAGTCGATACAGACTCTGACTTTCCCATTCTTCTTCTCCACTGGAACGATGTTCGCTACCCATTCAGAGTAATTGCATACCTCCAAGAATCCCGCGTCTACCTGCTTGATGACTGTCAGCACCCCATTTTGGCCCACCGACTTCCCACACGAGAATCCCCGACCAAAGCTCGGGACACTATTCGTTACCCGGCGATCAGAGGCAAATAGGCAGACACGGGGTCATGAGAACAGGAGAAGAGCACGATCCAGTGAGAAAAGCAGAGGAAAGCCATCGGAAGAACGAACGAACAGGGAATCCCCGAAACAACGGAGCTGACACTGTGGCACTATTCATCACTGAGTCACCGAAGCACCGAAAGGTGCCCAATATGGGGCTCCAAAAATCTTTCTCAGTGCCAAAGTGACCAACGACACGTCCGGGCGCATCTCCGGGGCATCCTGCTTAAGCCGGGACACCCCGATCCCCCCACGGACGCCTTTTCTGACAGAGCTCCCGGGGCTCGCTCCACTGACAAGCAAACGGCCCCTCAAAACGGGCCTACAGGCACTCAGGGACCACCAGGGTCGGGGGACGAGCTTCAGACAACCTTCCGGAACTCGACTCGGTTTCCCGAAGTACGTTTCAGTGGTCACGAACGTCTCCCGGCGAGCCTTCGGGGCATTTCCACGGAAAACAGAGATCACAACGATCTTCGAGCACCCCACGACGATCCCCGAGTGCCTCGAGACATTCAGGGAACATTGAAAATCCCTGTCAAAATTCCCTAGGTCTTCCCGGGCCAACGGTCCCCGACCGAGAACGATGAGCCAACGATCCCCTACGGGGCAAAAGGACCGCCAAAATGAATGTTGGGATGCACAAAGAGCAATCGGGGACCAAGGGACACTAAACTCCGTTCCGAATGTCCAAACAGGGCAAAACCGACTCTCGAGGCGCCGAGTCGCCCGAACGTTCGTTCACACGACGCATGGCGATATTAGGCTCATTCAAACCCTCGTCATTCAAGCATTCTAAATCTTCAAATTAATCGGACATCGAAGATCGGACGCGCGTTCAATCAAGTTTCAAGCGTTTCCCGGCTTTTCTCTCAATCGATTGGGACCCACAACCTAGCCAAGCCAAGCCATCAAGCCGCGGCTCAACCCCAAGCCACGGCTCAACCCTCGGCTCTGATTGGACGGCCCAAGCCGCGGCTCCCCCTCCCATGGCCGGCGGCTCCAAGGCTTCTCCTCCACACAATTTGAATTTTTGGCTCTTACACCCATCACTTCCTCTTACACACTTACATCCATCACACCCATCACTCTCCTTTGCCTTCCCCTACACTCAACATGACTTCTTCCCCATCTTAATCCCTCTTAGAATTTTCGACAGCCCACATTAGGGCCTCAAACCGCAATTAACTTCCTCTAACCGAACCATTAGAGCCTCCTATAAGTTCCCTAGCATCATTAGCTCTAATCACTTCTTCATTCTCACTCTCTCTCAAGCCAGTCTCTCTCAAGAATCCTCTCAAACCCCAGCCCACTCCCACAGCTCGTGCGACCCCTTGCCAAGGCCGAAACCGCCGGTAAACCACCCGGTATTCCGGTAACCACCCGACTCGACTTAAGTCAAAAATCACCAAACTCCCTAGCCTGCACATTTTCCACCCCCTAAGTCCATTTCCGGGCTTAGATTTTCGATTTGTGGCTTTCTACATCACGTTCCAGCCGTGAAGAGAGTCGGGCCCCGAGACCCCCTAGCCGTGCACACCGAGCCTCTCGATGCGCCATTTCTTCTCACGACGTCGGCGAGTCGTGCCATCACATTCAAAGGGTTCCTCATAACCCTCACCCTCCCCCGTGAAGAGTTGGTCACGGTCCGAGGGCCGATCAACCGTGCACAACCACCGTTTCACCCGTTTCTCCTTTACCGGGTTCGCTCGACTTTTACCGAACTTTATCTCACATTTTCGGGTTTGTTCAGGCCTTGGCATGTTCGGGTCTGCCCATGGTCATCTAGATCCGTCTCTTAGGAGTCCAACGAACCCGACCTTGCACCGTCCCGTGCCCGGAGCTCACGTGCCGACCCGTTTTTCCACAGACTGCCGCGGCTACCAACATCCGGGTCACCCACCCGTAGCCCTCCATCCGAGTCTTGCGACTCCCACGGCCACTTCCCCGACTCTTTTCCTCGTATATCGGGGCTAGGTAACGTCCCTCTATAACTTAGAAGAGCTAGGATCTTCGATGTTTGTTTGTATGAAATGATAACGTGACTTAGAAAACCGGAACACATGAAAGTTGTCGTTTTTTCCTTTAGATCCGTGACTCCCATGCACTCCCATGCAACGTGCGTCCGCTATTGTCGTCCGTATGTTTATCCCGTGTTCGTATGATGCATGAGTTTGTATGCCATGGTAGGAGGTGGCTTGGATCGGGGTGGGAGAGACTTCCTAGGCCGCGGTGGAGCCAAGGGACTCACGGCCTAGTCTCAAGGGAGAGACCCGTGAGCTCCCTTGGCTCGTCCATGGCTAGGATGGTCTCTCTCCCCTCGAAACGAGCCGATTCCTACGTATTTTTATCGATAACCGCACGTAGCACGTCATGCATGAAGGGAGGAGACCCGACTCGGGGCCGGAGAGAACCTCCCGAACCGTGTGAGCCATGGAAGCTCACGGCCTCCCTTAAAGGGCGTGGCCGAGAGCTTCCTCAGACCCCATGGGTCCGGAGAATTTTCTCCCACCTCGAGATGAGCCGACTCCCGTGTTTTATCCGTTTAAGTTATTAGTCGAGACAATGTCGTCCTTATTGTTTCCCGTTTGAATAACCCGTTAGTATGCGTTGTATGACTTTATGTGGTTATGGTTATAATGGTGTCGAGATAACTAAACTTGCATCATTGTTTTGATTGATATATTGTGAATATAAGAAATGATTGAAACCGGTGTAAGAGGCCGTCCGAGACACGAGGACGAGTCATGGAGGTATTCGGTCATCTCCCTAGGGATGTGGCCGAATGTCCCCATGACTTTCCTCGAGTCTAGACCGGCCTCTTCATCCGCTTGGGAATCGGTTCTTAAAATTGTTTAGCAATTATATTTGTCGTTTGATTATCAATTATACATCAATTATCCCTTTTATGTGTTATTTTCAAGTAAACACCTACTAAACCCGTTAGTTGCGATGTAAGTTTATGAACGTCAAATAATTTCATAAACGGGAAATGGGACGTGCCACTCGATTAAATAAATCACTCGGACTAAATAATTGGGTTAATTGATCCTTAATTCGTAAACGCATCGAAGATTCATGGAACGGCGTGAATGCCCTTTTCCACTAAAAATTCACAATTTCCAAATACTGAGCAGCGTAACACGAATAGAATTGATGTCTAGCGAGTACTCACGTGCCGTGACTCGAGTCCGGGCCCAATTTGAGGCGGCCCGAGTCGTGGCACGAGAGTCCTTCTTAGACTCCTTCGTGTGATGCGATCTCCCATTTATACACGAACATTGTCATTTTATCATCCAAGGGCATAATCGTCATTCCGTGATTCACCGATACCCTAGGCGTTAGGGAGTTGGAAACGCTTTGATCTATGAACGAAAAAGGGCAACCCGTTCGGGTATGAGTTTCATTCACACGGCCCATTCCACTCACTTTCAGTGTTTTTATCTTCCTATCGTAGATTCGGTGGTGAACATTTCATTTCAGTTGCAAAACACGAAAAACCGTATTAATCATGCATTTGGCTTAATCAAACATTAGACAATGGATAAGTGGAATGATAGATTCCAATCTAGAGTCAAAACACGAGTTTGGCTAATTCGGTGAAACCGCAGTGGCACTTAACTGAATAAGAGTCTTAAAACGAACACACACATGTAATCGGCTTAGAACACCTATCCTAATCCACCATCTATGTTTGCCTGGGTTAGATACATTGTTTGCTAACCAACCTCGGTTAATAACTGATTAAATCACGTACATTCGGCTCTAATACACAACTTGTCTGTATTCACCGATACTTATCAGTTGTTGTCTGTATTTCATCAGTTTTATCAGTTTTCTTCTGTTTTTTATTCTTGCTTTTTTCTGATTTGTCGCGATTCGGGCCTGAACCCATAGGTTACGTGTTACACGGGGTCCAACGCCCCAAACCACCGAACACGAGGTCCAACACCTCCTAATTCACCGAGCGCGTGCAACCCGAGTGCGGAATGGGATCTAGCCTCGGTTCACCGTTACACTCCGAACACAGCCTATGTGGAAGGCAATTTGGATTGGGCGTGTGAAACGGATCTAGATATCACCCGGGAACTCGATCGGCCCATCGGATACAGTGAGAACCGACCGGTTCTCCGAGAACCGTTGGATCGATCGGACCCAATGCTGATATAAGGGACGGCTGTTTCCTTATAGGCTGCATAATCTTCCTCGCCGTTGACAGTGATGAGTTTGCCTTCGACAAAGAATTTCAACTTCTGGTGCAATGATGAAGGAACGGCGCCGGCGGCGTGAATCCATGGCCTCCCGAGTAGGAGACTGAAAGCATTGGGTATTTCAAGGATCTGGAAGGTAACAGAGAATGAGCAAGGACCCACATCAATTAAGAGATCAATTTCTCCGTTCACTACTCTCTTAGAGCCGTCAAAGGCTCGGACGGTGGTCTTGCTTGCACGAATGCGACTCATGTCCACGTTCATCGGTTTCAGAGTGGAGACGGGGCAAACGTTAAGAGCAGAGCCGTTGTCGATCATGAATCGACCAACGACATGGTTGTTGCACTTGCAAACTATGTGCAATGCCCACAAGTGTCCTTGTCCTTCCGAGTGAATTTCGTCTTCCGAAAAAGGAATCTGATTCGAGAAAATAGAGTTCACAGTCTCCTCGATTCTATCCGATGCAGTATCTTTCGGGACTTGTGCCGCAGTGAGAACTTTCAGCAAAGCGTTCCGATGAGGTTCGGAGTTCAAAAGCAATGCGAGCAGCGATATATGAGCTGGTGACTTTCCCATTTGCTTGACCACTTTGTATTCGCTTGCTTTGATCACCTTCATGAAAGCTTCAGATTCTTGATCGGTGACCTTCTTTGTAGGGAGTGACACAGCTTCTGGAACGGTTGAGAACTCAGTAGCGGGAGCCTTTCCTTTGTCAACAGGCTCTGGACCCTGATAAACCCGTCCTGAACGTGTGATTCCCATCGCGCTCATTTCTACTTCTGCACTGGCAACCTCGCTCTCATATGTCCAGGGAACTCGGCTATTGTGATAAGGCTCCTTTGCAGGAACCTCGATAACGAACGGGATGGGAGCGAATGAAACTTCTACTGGAGCATAGTTAATGACAAATGGAATTGAGGCCTTCTGCGAGTCTTCTTCCTCATCAATAGCAGCAATGCTAATCATGTTGACAGAAGGTCCTGAACCTGATCCATGATCAGGAAGAGGGTTTGCACGGACATTCGGCGGCTTCACCTCTTTAAAGGAGATTTGTCTTGTATCAATCATCTCCTAGATTTTTTCCCGGAGCCTCCAGCAAGTATCCAAAATGTGACCAGGAGCACCCTGATGAAACTCACAGTGAAAATTTTGGTTATGCATGGAAGGATCAAAATGGGGACCGGGTGCTTCTATTTTGATCTTGTTGCCTGCAAGAAGCTGCCTGAATATGTGAGAGGGGGGAGCTGGTAAAGTAGTATATTGCTTGCGTGGACGCGGTTGAATAGCACTGCCTTGTTGAGTTCTAGGAGCTGGAGCACGTTGAGCCGGCTGAGGAGATCTCGAAGCCGAGGGTCTAGCTTGTTGAACTTGAACAGGAGCGTACTGTTGCTGAGGTTGCGACTGGATAACAGTTGGCGAGGTTGAGAAATAAGCCTGCGGCGTTTGATAGGGTTGCACATAATGCACGGGATGTGCATATGCTTGAGAAGTCGGTAATGCAGAGGTGTAGTCCACCGAAATCGGTTGTGAAGCTTGATGTCCAGAATTGACAATGCCAATAGTCGCGTCTTTGCCTCTCCTGGATGTTCCAGCGGTTTGTTTCTTCGGTGTCTCTCCATCCTTCTTCTTCGACGGGCTTTCAATTCTTCCTAGCTTAACACCCATGTCCAGCTTCTTTCCTGCCTCAATTAGGTCTGAGAAAGAGGAGGTATGAGCCAAGAGATGTGAGTAATATACGCCCTTGAGCGTGGAGTCAAACAGTTGAACTTGCTGTCGCTCAGTGATTGGAGGAATGTGTTTTGCCGCTTTTCCCCTCCATTCCGTTGTGTATGCTTCGAAAGTTTGACTTTCTCTCATCTCTGTCATGCTGAGATCAAGAAGAGTGGGGGGTGTCTCTGCACAGAATCGGTACTGGTCGAGGAATTTCTGAGAAAGATCTGTCCATGTAGGGATGTCGCCGGCTTTCAGGGTCATAAACCAATCTAGCGCCGATCCCGTAAGACTGTCTTGGAAAGTCTGAATAACAAATTCCTCGTAATCCCAATACGAGAGCATTTTGCTATGATAGTGACGGAGATGATGCCGAGGGTCTTTGGTCCCGTCGTATCTCTTAAAATCTGGAATCTAGATCTTAGGGGGCAACAGCATGCCTGGAAAGAGATTCCAGTCATTGTCACCGAAGTCAGGACGGGACGTGCCTGCTTGGAGGGCTCGAATGGTTTCCTCCATTCTCTTCATTCTTTTCTCCTATTCATTTTCAGGAGGAATGTTTGTCGGTAGAACTGCAGGAGCGGCATGAGTAGGCGTGCCTGGTTCAGTGGGGGGAATATTTAGGGGTGGTGGAGTTTGGTAGGGAAAGCTCATTTGGGTTTGTGGAGCTTGGAAGGAAAAAGGTTCCGCGATGGGAGCAGGGATTTGTGTGATCGCGACTGGAGGAACCGTCGGTGGTGGAATGGTGTAAATTGGAGGTTGAGTAGGTATGGTGAGCGGCGGCAAAGTGAGCATTGCGAGATCTATTGATAGGAATGCCGCAGGTGGAAAAGGTACCGATGTAGGAGCCGGTGGTGGTGGCATAGGATCACTGACTGGGCTGACTGTCGGCACATATGTCATTGCTGAAAAAGACATATCGTCGCTATCCGTCACATAAATAGGCGGGTCGACCGGATTCAGGTGCACGGTTGTCCTGCGTTCAGGAGGTGGAGTGTGGCTCGAGGAAGCTCGGTTTTGATCCCGAAGCATAGCCATGAGCTCTGTCATATTGGTATTCATGTTGGCAGCCAACTGATTAACCATCCCTTCGAGTGCGGCGAAACGCACGGGATCGACAACATTGGATGGCGCCTGTGCAGGAGAAGGGAGGTGCGTTGGAAGAACACCAGAATACGCTATAGATGCTGGAGGTGACATCACATGCGTGTCTTGCGGAAGGGAGTGTGCCGGCATTGGTGGCGCGTCTTGCTCCGAGATAACGGGTTGTTGCTCTTCGGCCATTCTTTCGCGTTCACGAGTAGGATATCGATGCGACGCCAGTTGTTAGTACCTATATGTACAAGTGTATGAGTGTAATTGTTATGTGTTGACCATCTTCAAGATATAAATGACAATGTATGAATGCATGAGATGTATGAGTTTAAAAACACTAATGCCATTACATCAGTTTGATTCACGTTCCATAATTTACAAGGACAGTCTGTTTGAAAAGGAAACATAAACATTAAACCAACAACTATTATAACCCGTAGTTGAGTGAGCGCTACGCAGATCCTGCACAGGCAACAAAACGCTCAGCAACTGAGCTTAAGGATGGGAGATCGCGCGCGCACTTGCCCGCGCTCGGTCCAGCGTAGCGCTCAAACGTGCTATCTCCCTGTCTTGGCTCACTATGCGTGCACGAGTTTGAGCCAACTCGCTCTGAAGCTCCCTGTGATCAACGAGTTCTGCACGAATATCCACAAGTTCGCAGAGGAGTCGATCTCGCTATGCTCTAATGACTTGCATCTCTGTGTGCATGCTCTCCTTGGACTGAGCTCTCTGCGTCTGGAATGTCTGCCTGCGGTGTCTGCAGCATCTGTGGTATGCGTAACCGACGAACAGGTGCGAATCCATACGAATGGAATTGCATCACATACGCTGCTGTAGCTGAGAAAGCTCGCTCCTCGTCAGTGGGATGCTCCGGAAAGTATAGCTCCTGAACGATGCGCGTGCTCCATAAGCGTCGGACCTCTCTAACCCGTAGAACCCTATCCGGGAGTGAAAGTGTAGTGTCTGCCCACCTGAAGCGGTGTGAAGTGCGATCTGCCTCTATAGGAATATCTTGTAGTCCACCGAGTTGTCTGACGACTCGGGTTGGAAAGATAAGTGTGCTCCCTAAATGACTGATTAAGGGAAGTCCTATAACTGAAGGACATCCAATGATCATGGGACCGCCAGGATTCCAACATGTAGTCCATAAAAACTGTGCTGGGGTGAGCACTTCCATAAACCGCGTCCAGTCGGTGTAGTTACGGTCGGAGGGTCGAAACACATGAAGTAGACGAGCGATGAGCGAACGCTCGTCGGTGACGTCAGCACCCCATTTTGGCCCACCGGCTTCCCACACGAGGATTCCCGACCGAAGCCCGGGGCACTATTCATCACCCGGCAGTCAGAGGCAAATAGGCGGGCACGGGGTCATGAGCAATAGGAGAAAGAGCTAGGTCACTGAGAAAGGCGGAGGAAAGCCATCAAACGAACGAACGAACAAGGAATCCCCAAAATGACGGGGCTGGCACTGTGGCACTATTCATCATCAAGTCACCGAAGCACCGAAAGGTGCCCAATATGGGACTCCAAAAATCCCTCTCAGCGCCAAAGTGACCAACAACACGTCCGGACGCATTTCCGGGGCAAGCCACATGAGCCAGGACACCCCGATCTCTCACGGACGCATTTTCTGACAGAACTCCCGGGGCCCGCTCCACCGACAAGCAGACGGCCCCCCAAAATGGGCCTACAAGCACCCAGGGACCACCAGAGTCGGGGAACAAGCTTCAGATGACCTTTCGGAACTCGACTCGGTTTCCCGAGGGACGTTTCAGTGATCATGACCGTCTCCCGGCGAGCCTTCGGGGCACGTCCACGGAAAGCAGAGATCACAACGATCCCCGTACATCTCAAGACATTCAGGGAACAATGAGAAAACTCCGGTCAAAAGTCCCTAGGTCTCCCCGGGCCTACGGTCTTCGACAGAGGGCGATGAGCCAACAATCCCCCGCGGGGCATAAAGACCACCGAAACGAATGTCAAGACGCACAAAGAGCAATCGGGGATCGGGGGACACTAAACTCCGCTCCGATCGTCCGAACAGGGCAAAACCGACTCTTGAGGCGCCGAGTCGCCCGAACATTCGCTCATACGATGCATGGCGACATTAGGCTCATTCGAATCCTCGTCGCTCAAGCATTCCAAATCTTCAAATTAATTGGACATCGGAGGTCGGATGTGAGCTCAATCAAGTTTCAAGCATTTTCCGGCTTTTCTCTCAGTCAAATGGGGCCCACAGCTCAGCCAAGCCGAGCCGTCAAGCCACGGCTCAACCCCAAGCCACGGCTCAAACCCACGGCTCCGATGTGACGACCCCAGCGGCGGCTAGAACCCTCCCACCGTCGGCTCCATCCCATGGCCGGCGGCTCCAAGGGAGCCTTCTCCTTCCCTCCACCACAAATTTGAAATATCTCTTACACACTTACATCCATCCATCAACTCCCATCTTTCCATCAACTCCCATCAATCCTCCACTCACAAAACCCCACCCTAATCCCTTCTTGAAAAATTCGGCAGCCCCCTATTAGCCTTAAAACCGCACTTAGCTCCCCTAATCGAGCCATTAAGCTCCCCTTTATAAGCCCTTGCACCATTAAGCTTAATCACTTCTTCAACTCCATTCTCTCTCAAGCCAATCTCTCTCCAAAAACCTCTCAAGCTCCAGCCCTCTCCCTCATTTTCGTTCAGCCCGAGCCAAGGCCGAAACCGGCCAAAACCATCGGAAAACCACCCGGTATTCCGGTAACCACTCGACCCGACTTAAGCCAAAATCATCAAACTCCCTAGCCTACATATTTTCCATCCCCTAAGTCCATTTCCGGGCTTAGATTTTTGATTTGAAGCTTCCTACATCACGTTCCAGCCGTGAGGAGAGTCGGGTCCCGGGACCCCCTAGTCGTGTGCACCGGACCTCATCCACGTGCCATTTCCACCCACGACTTCGGCGAGTCGTGCCATCACGTTCCAAGGGTTTCTAACAACCCTCACCCTCCCCCGTGAAGAGGTGGTCATGATCCAAGGGCCGATCAACAGTGCATAACCGTCGTTCATCCGTTTCTCTCTTACCGGGTTTCTCACACTTTTACCGAACTTTCTCTCACATTTTCGGGTTTGTTCAGGCCTTGGCACATTCGGGTCTGCCCATGGTCGCCTAGATCTCCCCCTTAGGAGTCCATCGAGCCCGACCTTGCACCGTACCGTGGCCGGAGCAAGCGTGCCGACCTGTTCTCCCGAAACTGCCGCGGCTGTACCCCTCTCGGGTCACTCCACCCGTAGCTCCAAACCGAGTCTTGCGACTCTCAAGGCCGCTTCCCCGACTCTTTTCCTCGTGCATCGAGGCTAGGTAACGTCTCTTTACAACTTAGAGAAGCTAGAATCCTCAATCCTTGCTTGCATGAAGTGTTTACGCGGCTTAAAGGCCCGGGGTGCATGAAAGCTTACGTTTTTCTTTCGGATCTATGTCTTCCATGCATTCCCATACAACGTGCGTCCATTATATCTATTTGTATGATCAGGCCGTGTCCATATGGTGCGTGAGCTTGCGTGCCACGGTGGGAAGTGGCTCGGATCCGGACGGGAGAGGTCCCCTTGGCCACGGTTGAGCCACGGGACTCACGGCCTAGTCTCTAGGGAGAGACCCGTGAGCTCCCTTGGCTTGCCCGGGGCTAGGGTGGTCTCTCTTCTCCCGGAGAGAGTTGATTCTCACGTCTTTTTTACCGATTAATCACATATAGCATGATGGCATGACGGGAAAAGACCCGGATCGGGGCCGGAGAAACCCTCCCGACCCGTGTGAGCCATGGAAGCTCACGGCCTCCCTTGGATGAATAGGGCCGAGAGCTTCCTTGGACCACACGAGTCCGGGAAGTTTTCTCCCACCTCGAGACGGGCCGATTCCCGTGTTTTTATCCATTTCATTATTAGTTGAATCGATGTCGTATCGTTGTTTCCGTTTAAACACGTCATTCGTGTGTGTTTTGTGCGATTTCATGCGATTATGACCATGGCTAAAACGTGATTAAATGGAGGGAATAATACGGGATCTAGGAAGGGGAGCTTTAGAAGGGTTCGGCCATGCCAAGGAACCCACGACCATCCCCTTTGCAATAGGGGCCGTGAGGCTCCTTGGTATGTCCGAAGCCTTTGGCCTCTCCTTTCCTCGAGGCCGCATGATTCCCGCGCATTGCTCCAAATCCCATCGTGAAATTAGCAAAGATTGTTTGTTGATTTCGTGAATACGACGTTTTTCAATGTCTCGTGTGTTTATTTGTGTGAATCGGTATTGCGTTGACGTCAATCTAATAAAAGACATGTTATCCTCGTGCGCATGTTGTTTGTTGCATGCAAGGGGTGATTAGGAACGCCGTGAAAGACCCACCGAAACTCGAATTGGGTCAAGGAGTATCCGGCCATTCACCCTTAAAAGGGTGGCCGAGTTATCCGTGACCTCCTCGGAGTCTCGGTTGGTCTCTCTTTCATTCCGAAATCGATCCTTGGAATTGTTCGTAATTATACTTCCTTTTAATCGTTGTCTACGCGTTCATTAGTTATTAGACATGTTATATCTGGATGTCAACCGTCAAGATCGTAATCGTAACATGGTGTAATAAGTATCGAAGAATCTCACAAACGGGCAAAGGGAGCGTACCACTCGGCTAATTAAATCACTTGGGTTAAACAATTGGGCAAATTGACGGATTAATTCACGAACGCATCGATGATTTACGGAATGGCGAGAATGCCCTTTTTCATTAAAAGCTCACAATTTCAAAATACCGAGACACGTAACACGAATAGAATTGATGTCTAACGAGTACTCACATGCTTTGACTCTAGTCCGGGACCGATTTGAGGCGGCTCGAGTCAAGGCGCGCGAGTCCTTCTTAGACTCCCTCGTGTGACGCGATCTCCAATTTATATCCGAACATTGCAATCTTATCGTCCAAGGGCACAATCGTCATTCCGCGATTCATCGATACCCTAGGCGTTAGGAAGTTGGAAACACCTCGATCTATGAACGAAAAGGGCGACCCGTTCGAGTGCGAGTCTCATTTGCACGGCCCATTCCGTTCACTTTCGGTGTTTCTATCTTCCAATCGTAGATTCGGTGGTGGACTTTTTATTTCAATTACAAAACACGAAGAACCGGGTTAATCATGTACTCGACCTAAACAAACATTAGATAATGGATAGGTGGAATATTAGATTCCAATCTAGAGTCAAAACACAAGTTTGGTTAATTCGGTGAAACTGCAGTGACGCTTAACCGAATAAGAGCTCTAAAACAAATCCACCCATGTAATCGGCTCAGAACCATATTCTAGTCCACCATCTATGTTTGCTTAGGCTAGACACATTGTTTGCTAATCAACCCCGGCTAACAACTGATTAAATCACGTACATTCGGCCTAATACACAACTTGTTTGTATTTACCGATACTTATCAGTTGTTGTCTGTATTTCATCAGTTTTATCAGTTTTCTTCTGTTTTATTCTTGCTTTTGCTGATTTGTCGCGATTCGGGCACGAGCCCATAGGTTACGTATTACACGGGGTCCAATGCCCCAAACCACCGAACACGAGGTCCAACGCCTCCTAATTCACCGAGCGCGTGCAACCCGAGTGCGGAATGGGATCTAGCCTCGATTCACCGTTACACTCCGAACACGGCCTATGTGGAAGGCAATTTGGATTGGGCGTGTGAAACAGATCTAGATATCACCCGAGAGCTCAATCGGCCCAACGGTTACAGTGGGAATCAACCGATTTCCTGCAAACCGTCGGATCGATCGGACCCGACCCCCGGCTCCTTGAGCCCGCGTTGCCTTAATTCACTTATCGGTTATTCAAAATACACGGTGAGCCGGAGCGGAATAGTGGCCCAATGCAAACCGATCGGGATCTATTTACTTATTCGGTTATACTTTGTAATTGTTCGAGAGAACATTGTGAGGATTCTATTTGTATGTTCATTCATCTCCTTGTAAGGATCCCCGATCGGTGAGCGAGAGGTCCGAGTGCTGGATCGGTTAAGTTGGTCTATCGCCACCAAAGGGTGAGTAAGCTTGGATACTCGTGGTTTCGGTTCATGCAGGGAATCAACCATCACGGTTCTACGAACTGTGAAACTAAGATAGTGAACCGACTCCTCGATGCACAAGCCTACTCATCTTTCGGACTCTTGGCCCAACTTGATCAATTCATCGAATTTACGGTGTCAAAACGGGCGAGTCGAGCGCAACTCTAAATCACGCGGTAAATAAACAAAATGGCAAGCCTAGCAAGCTAGACTACCGAAAGGGCGTGCGGGATATAGGCCCGCACGTAATAGAACCCCCGAATTCGAAATTTTCGGTTCCGTATGACCATTGCCTTAGCATTTAGGTCTACCCCGCACCCCTAGACCCGGGTAACTTGCCGGCCCTCGACCTTCGGGCTGTAAAATGGCAAATGGCGACTCCTTCTCACGTGCGTCCGTTGCGCGTCCCCGGGAAGGTGGACACTCCCAAACCGCGTTTGCTTAGGCTCGCGCATGCGTGCCCCGACGAGATTAAATTCGGGTGCGCACAGCTTGGCGACTCCACTGGGGATATACTTAGAGGGTTCGGGCTCGTTCCCGCTTGCTTTGTTTGCTTGTTTATTTACCGCTTTCCGCGTTTCCCGCTTATCTATTTTACGCACTCTTATTTCCCGCACATGCATTGCACATCATACTAGTTTCTTAGGTACCTTGTCTGACATCCCACGGGCACCAATATAGGAAGCTAGGTTAGTCAGAGGTTCCGAGTAAGGGAACGGATCGAGTCGACTATGCCACCGAACCGGCCCCCAAAGATCCTCGCTCGATTTCAAGGAATTCACCCTTTGAGTCAGGAGCCCCCATCCCTAGTTAGCGGTTCTCCCAGTAGCACCGAAAACCATGCATACACAGGGACCGTCATGCTGGACCAATTTTTTACCTCCATGCCGTCAACCGACCCAAAAGTCGAGTCCTTGAGTCGGCCCGTAGTTTTTTTAGGACGGGCATTTTGTTGTTTTTGTAAGAAAGAGCGATGTATACTGTAAAGAACACCACTATAGTTTATCCTTCCGCACTGCATACATCTTTTCGAAAAAAACTTAGGACATTGCATTGATTTGATTCTAAAAACATTAAGCCGGCATCTCCTCCATCTAGGTAAGGATGGACTGCCCGGCTCCCGGTCTTAGGCTCGAAGCAATCACGCCACCAAGGCAAGATATCATGCGCATCTGGAGGACTCTCCGACCGGTGGACCACGCATTCATCCAGGGCATCATCGGAGACGTGGTTATGCTCACCGAGACCCCGGTGGATTGGATCTTCTTGAGGACCGCCGCCGAACTTTGGGATCCCGAGCACGCGGTATTCAATTTCCAGGGGATGGAGTTAGCCCCTACGATCGAGGAGTACACAGCACTCGTCCAAAGGCCTACATCCACGATCCACGGCATCTTCGTGCCTAATCCGTTCACAACCATCCAGGGTCAGCTCTCCACTCTCCTCCACATACCTGCTCAAGACATCCACGAGGAGCTTCACGAGAGGTGGGACCAAGGCATCCGGATCGCATGGCTCTCCAATTGGACGCTCCTCCGCGCAATGACACCCACAACGGCTTCCTATCAGCGTGATGCCTGCCATGGATTCCTACTCTTGGTCTTTGACACTTTCCTATTTCCGTACTCGCCGAACCTCATTGACGGGGCTATAGCCCAAGTCGTCCTCCAAGCGGTGGGAGGCCATGGTTACGTAGAGGCTTTGTTGGCCGAGACCGTCCGGTCTCTTGACTATGTTAGGGAGGTTCGGCGCGGCAGGATGAGGGGATCCCCACACTTACTCTAGATTTGGCTTCTCGCCCATATCCGCCCCTTTTGTTCATCACATCCGTTCTTCTACATTGCCGACGAGCGTTCGCTGATCGAGCGCCTGGTACCAGTTATCCCGCCTCCCGAGCACAGTTTCTCGGAATGGAGGCGTTTTTGGCGTGAGTTGATGCTCGCGCGCTTCCTATGGGTCGCTCGATGGAACCCCGGCGGCCCCATGATCACGGGATGTCCTGGAATTGTGGGAGTCCCCCTTCTCAGCCATTTGGGGAGCACACTCATATTCCCCGGCCGGGTAATCAGACAGCTCGGCGGCCTGCAGGACGTTCCCGCCGAGGCGGACCGTCTACCTTTCCGCATCCAGTGTGCTGATTCCACATCCACGGCCCCCACAAGATTCCTTCAGATCCGAGAGATTCGCCGCCAACAGGACGCTTGCGTCATACAGCGTCTGTACTTCCCCGAACATCCCACCGACAACGAGCGAGTCTTCGCCGCCACCTCAGCGTACGTGGCTCGATTCTACGCACGGGGATTAGCATCGCCGCAACCATCCCATGCCGCCCCAACTCCCCGCGCTACATCCACCCTCGCCCCCGAAGCCGAGAGTTCCATCCAATCGGCCATGCACGCGGAGCTAAGGGCCATCAGGGAGGAACGGGATAGGCTCCGTTGCGAGCTTGTTGACTCCCGTGCAGAGGTCGCGGACTACCGGGAGCTTCAGACACAGCTGACTCGAGCACGTGCCCGGGTCGCACACCTAGATCGGAAGATGGCCCGCTTGAGCGAGGAGTTAGATCGAGTGCACAAAAGGGCGCGCAACCTCGCCCACCCCTAGGATTAGCGAACGCACTCATTTTTGCCCTCGCTCAGACCGACGCCGCTTTCAAGCGGCCACCGAGCGCAAAGGAATGCCGGCTTTACGTTTATGTTCCTTTCTTTTCCGTCGTATGTTCTATTTTGTAAAACTATGGAATTCGAAGCTAATCAATGAAATGACATTAGCATTTCGGAAAACTCATGCATCTCATACATCTTGTCATTTTACCTATTCCGTACTCATCGTTTTAGATGTCGACGTTTGCCCTTACACATTCTTGGAATCTAGGTGATCACAACTGGCGTCGCACCGCTACCCGACTCGTCAACGTCTCAGGATGGCGGAAGGGGATCACGTCGATGTTTCGGAAGAAGTCAACCCTTCGGTCCCGACTCTCTCTCAACCATCGCAAACACACGCTCCGCCGCTTCTCACTCCTGCAGGCGTACTCCCGGCGTATTCCGCCGCCCTTCTAACACATCTCCCGCCCCTGGCGTCTTCGGGGACACCTCTGCCACCGGCCTCACCAATTTCCGCCGCCACCAATGACCAAGCCCGCATTGCGGCCCTCGAGAGCACGGTCAACCAAATGGCCACCAACATGGCTGAACTGCTTGCCCTACTCAGAGAACCTAACCGAGCCTCTTCGAGCTCCACGCCTCCGCCGGGACCGGGGCCAACGGTCGACCCAACCCCGGAGGCTCCACCAGCTCAAGCCCCAAGAAACATTGAGATTCCCGCACCGCCAACGCTGCACACGTCCGCGGTCCACCCCTTCACCAACCCATTTCCGCCGCCGCCGGCCCCCACGGCCGTCCCTCTTCCACCGACGGCTTTCCTATCCTCGGAGCACGTCCTGTCCGCGCCCCCGCCTGTCTCCATACCAGCCCCAACCATGGCCTACGCGATACCTCCGCCGATGGTTTTCTCGGCGCCCAGTGCACCTGTCCCGACTCATCTTCAAGCCGCAGAGCTCCCTTCCTATCCGTCTCTACATCCTCACGTCGGCCTCTCCTACCAGGCGCCGCCCCCCATAGACACCACCTTCCACGAACCGGGCACGCCGACTCATGCAGCCCAGTTCGCCTCGCCGACGCATTTCTTCTCCGAGGCTGACACCGAACAGGAACAAAGGCTCAAGAGGATGGAAGAAACGATAAGGGCCCTACAAGCGGGTGATGCTCGTCCCGACGCGCACTACGGCGACTGCAGCCTATTCCCGGCTATGCGGCTGCCCCCGAAGTTCAAGATCCCGGAATTCAAGACTTATGAGGGCACGACGGATCCGCGCCACCATCTCCGCCACTACCGGGGGAAGATGCTGCAATATTGGGAATACGAGGAGTTTGCCATCCACTCCTTCCAAGACAGCCTGTCGGGATCGGCCCTCGATTGGTTCATGTCACTGAAGGCTGAGGACATCCCGACGTGGGAGGATCTCTCCCGAAAGTTCACCGACCAATACCGATATTGCGCGGAAGCACCTCCCACCCTCTTGGAGTGAAGCACCAAAGAGATGGCGAGGGGCCAAAAGTTCGAAGAGTATGCTGCCAAATGGCGTGCCCAAGCTGCAAAGCACATTCCCCCGATCAGCGAGGCACAACAGATCCAATTGTTCCACTCCACACTGAGAGGAGTGTACTATTCGCACCTATTGGCACACACTTCGTCATTTTCCGACCTCGTCGAGGCCGGGAAGAAGTTGGATTTGGGCATCAAGCTTGGAAGGATGGAGGACCCCACCAGCAAAGGAGATGAGTCGTCGAAGAAGGTCCCCGCGACATCATCGTCTTCAAGCGGGAGAAGGGGAAAGGAAGTTACGGTGAATACCGTCAACACGGCCCAACAGGTCCCTCAGCAATATTCGATGAACTACACGGCGGCGCCTCCCACGGCCCCCTCCTACCAATACCGATATTGCGCGGAAGCACCTCCCACCCTCTTGGAGTGAAGCACCAAAGAGATGGCGAGGGGCCAAAAGTTCGAAGAGTATGCTGCCAAATGGCGTGCCCAAGCTGCAAAGCACATTCCCCCGATCAGCGAGGCACAACAGATCCAATTGTTCCACTCCACACTGAGAGGAGTGTACTATTCGCACCTATTGGCACACACTTCGTCATTTTCCGACCTCGTCGAGGCCGGGAAGAAGTTGGATTTGGGCATCAAGCTTGGAAGGATGGAGGACCCCACCAGCAAAGGAGATGAGTCGTCGAAGAAGGTCCCCGCGACATCATCGTCTTCAAGCGGGAGAAGGGGAAAGGAAGTTACGGTGAATACCGTCAACACGGCCCAACAGGTCCCTCAGCAATATTCGATGAACTACACGGCGGCGCCTCCCACGGCCCCCTCCTACCAATACCGATATTGCGCGGAAGCACCTCCCACCCTCTTGGAGTGAAGCACCAAAGAGATGGCGAGGGGCCAAAAGTTCGAAGAGTATGCTGCCAAATGGCGTGCCCAAGCTGCAAAGCACATTCCCCCGATCAGCGAGGCACAACAGATCCAATTGTTCCACTCCACATTGAGAGGAGTGTACTATTCGCACCTATTGGCACACACTTCGTCATTTTCCGACCTCGTCGAGGCCGGGAAGAAGTTGGATTTGGGCATCAAGCTTGGAAGGATGGAGGACCCCACCAGCAAAGGAGATGAGTCGTCGAAGAAGGTCCCCGCGACATCATCGTCTTCAAGCGGGAGAAGGGGAAAGGAAGTTACGGTGAATACCGTCAACACGGCCCAACAGGTCCCTCAGCAATATTCGATGAACTACACGGCGGCGCCTCCCACGGCCCCCTCCTACGCCCCGCAGGCACCTCAATATCGGCCTCAAGCCTCTACCCAACCGATCTACTATTTCGCACTACCGCCTCCACCCCCATCTACGGCGCCGTCGCCTGTCGTCCACCATTATGCCCCTACTCCGTCCCAAGCCCCTCAATACCAACCTCCAGTTCCTAGGACTTCTCAGCCGACACAACGAGTCCCGCCCCCGCAAAGTCAACAGGGCGGTGCAGCACAACTGCGACCCTGCCGACAATACCCGGCCCTGCCGGTTCCGCTTTCCCACATCTACCGGCAAATTCGCAATAAGATCGGGACAATAGCGCCCAGCCCAAGCTTCGATCCAACCATCCAAGATCAAAGCAAGCAGTGCGAATACCATCGGGGGGCACCAGGGCACACCCTGGACACTTGTTGGAGATTGAGGGAGAGGATCCAGGAGATGATCGATGCGAAGGAGCTCGTATTCAATGCTGTAAGGCCTTCGAACGTACAGGCCAATCCTCTCCCCGACCATGGACCAGCTCCGGGGCCCTCCATCAACATGATCACCCTATGCACATCAGGGAAGGGTGAAGGCGAGCAAGGTTGTTCCTCCCCCTTCGTGATTGAGTACATACCCGCAGAAACCGCAGTCGGGTTCACCGGGATTGACGCACCTCCTGCCCCGCTCATCATAGATATTCCCGACCGAGAACCATACTCGGACGACAAGGTCCCCTGGACCTATGAAGGAGGTGTCGGGAGCCTCGAGCAACAATTCGGTGTCATGGGCATAACCCGCTCGGGACGGCTATCCGAGAACCCGGCGACCACCGACAAAGGGAAGGCGCCCGCTATGGAATAGGAGACGAGGCCTAAGACCCTGCCTACTCCGTCCAAGAAGGTGACAGAAGAGGAGGCCGAAGCCTTCATGAAAGTCATCAAAGCGAGCGAGTATAAGGTGGTAGAGCAGATGGCCAAATTTCCGGCTCACATCTCGTTGCTCGCCCTTCTACTCAATTCGGAACCCCACAGGGAGGCCCTCATGCGGGTCCTGACGGCTGCGCAAGTCCCCAAAGGGACGCCCCCGGACCGGATAGAGGAAACCATCAACTCTATCTTCTCCAATACCATCTCGTTTTCGGACGATGAACTCCCCCCTGAAGGATGCGCTCATTTCCGGGCACTGCACATCGTTTGCAAGTGCAACAACCATATCGTCGGCCGAGTCATGATCGACAACGGTTCCGCACTCAACGTATGCCCGGTAACCACTTTGAAGCAGATGAATGTGGACCTCAACCGCATCCGTCCTAGCAAAACAGCGGTCCAAGCCTTCGATGGTGCGAGGAGAGAGGTAAACGGTGAGATCGACCTCCTCATAGATATCGGCTCATGCTCCTTCAGCGTCACATTCCAAGTGTTGGATATCCCGAACGCCTTCAGCCTACTCCTTGGAAGGCCTTGGATCCACTCGGCCGGCGCCATTCCGTCCTCGCTACACCAGAAGGTGAAATTCATCGTCGAGGAGAAAATCATCACGGTCAAAGGGGAGGAGGATTACGCCATCTACAAGGAGACGGCGGTCCCTTACATCAGCGTCGGGGACGACGAAAACCTGCCCTTCCACTCCTTCGAGACCGTCTCCGTTATTCGGGATTACAGAAAGATCGGGCCGTCCCGCGCCGACCGCATGATAGGGAAGGTCCTTCTGCACCACAATTACATTCCCGGCACCGGCCTTGGGGCGCGTGGACAAGGAATCAACCGCCCCATTGAAGTTGAGGAATACAAGCATAGGAGGGGACTTGGCTTTCGCCCCTCCTGCCATGAAATCATTGAGGCCCGCCGGAGCAACCGTCTCCACCGCCTCGCCACCCACTATGGTGGGCTTAATAGGGGCATTCCAGTCCCCCCGCTATCACATTTCTTCCCCGGGCCTCCACTCATCATCGGGAGCACCTCTGACGGCCCTTCCTCGGATTTCAACGACACGACCGACGCTTTGCCAACCGTGTATACCGTCACCGAGGAGATTCCTTCAGGGGTTCACATCCGCCCGGTGCAGGAAAACGAGGAGCTTAGCAACTGGACCTCAGTCCTGCGCTATTTGGCTGTGATCGCCGATGTGTAAGATTTATCTATGTATGAGATGTTTTCCGCGTGTCGGTGTAGCTGTAGGCCACACGACGGAAGAGGGAACTCTGTTATGGCTTCGTGATCCGCACCATCAATGAATTCCCTATATGGATTTTTGAATCCTTGTCTATTCCACTCTCTCTTACTCTTTTGTTCATACCATTCTAAATTTTTCTAAGACGATTCTTTCAATTCTCCAGGCTCCACTCGAATCCAAATCTTCGACGCGTTGATTCGAACCCATCCGAAGAATGTCTCGGAGAGCCCGGACCCATATACTTCGGGGAAGGGCTCGACGAAGACAGTCTAGTGCCTGAGATAGAAGAGAGTTTGCACCGCCTCGAGGATCGCCAACTCACCTCTGTCGAGCCAACGGAAGAGATTAATGTAGGCACTAAGGACGAGCCCCGCAACTTAAAGATTGGCACGGGTCTCGACCCAACGCAACGAGCTCGAATGATCGACTTCCTAACAAGATACCAAGAAGTCTTTGCCTGGTCCTACGTCGACATGCCGGGTCTAGACCCGTCGATAGTAAAGCACTTCCTCCCGCTAGACACTGAGAAGTTCCCGCCCAAACGACAGCAATTGCGACGGCAACGGGCAAGCCTCCTTCTCCGCATCAAGGAATAGGTTGTCAAGCAGATCAACGCGGGCTTTCTCGAGGTCTGCAACTATTCCGAATGGGTGGCAAACATTGTGCCGGTGGAGAAGAAAGACGGAAGGGTTCAAGTCTGCGTCGACTATCGGGACCTCAATAAGGCCAGCCCCAAAGACAACTTTCCCTTGCCCCACATCGACATACTAGTCGATAACACGGCGCGCCACGCCCAGTTTTCCTTCATGGACGGCTTCTCTGGATACAACCAAATTCGGATGGCCGAGGAAGACAAGATCAAAACGACGTTCACTACCATGTGGGGAACCTTTTGTTACCACGTCATGCCTTTCGGCCTCAAGAATGCCGGAGCAACTTATCAGAGGGCTATGGTCACATTGTTCCACGACATGATGCACAAGGAAGTCGAGGTCTGTCAGCACCCCATTTTCGCCCACCGGCTTCCCACACGAGGATTCCCGACCGAAGCCCGGAGCACTATTCATCACCCGGCAATCAGAGGCAAATAGGCGGGCACAGGGTCATGAACAATGGGAGAAGAGCTAGGTCACTGAGAAAAGCGGAGGAAAGCCATCGGAAGAGCGAACGAACAAGGAATCCCCAAAACGACGAGTTGGCACTGTGGCACTATTCATCACTAAGTCATCGAAGCACCGAAAGGTGCCCAATATGGGACTCCAAAAGTCCCTCTTAGTGCCAAAGTGACCAAGGACACGTCCGGACACATTTCCGGGGCAAGCCACATGAGCCGGGACACCCCGATCTCTCACGGACGCCTTTTCTAACAGAGCTCCCGGGGCCCGCTCCACTGACAAGCAGACGGCCCCTCAAAACGGGCCTACAGGCACCCAGGGACCACCAGGGTCGGGGAACAAGCTTCAGATGACCTTCCGGAACCCGACTCGGTTTCCCGAGGGACGTGTCAGTGGTCACGAACGTCTTCCGGCGAGCCTTCGGGGCACTTCCACGGAAAATAGAAATCACGACGATCTCCGAGCACCTCACAACGATCCCCGAGCACCTCGAGACATTCAGGGAACACTGAGAAAACCTCGGTCAAAGTCCCTAGGTTTTCCCAAGCCGACGGTCCCCGACCGAGGGCGACGAGCCAACGATCCCTCACGGGGCAAAAGGATCGCCAAAACGAATGTCAGGATGCCCAAAGAGCAATCGGGGACCGGGGGACACTAAACTCCGCTCCGAACATCCAAACAGGGCAAAACCGACTCTCGAGGCGCCGAGTCACCCGAACATTCGTTCACACGACGCATGGCGATATTGGGCTCATTCAAATCCTCGTCATTCAAGCATTCCAAATCTACAAATTAATTGGACATCGGAGATCGGATGCAAGCTCAATCGAGTTTCAAGTATTTTCCGGCTTTTCTCTCAATCGAATGGGACCCACAACTCAGCCAAGCCAAGCCTCCAAGCCGCGGCTCAACCCCAAGTCACGGCTCAACCCCAAGCCACGGCTCAATCCCTAAGCCGCGGCTCAATTCGGTGGCTCCAAGCTCCAAGAAGCTCCCCCCTCCACACATTTCAAATTTCTTCTTACACCTATCACTTCCCATCACTTCCCCATCACTTCCCATCACTTCTCCCTTACTTCCCCTACACTCTAAGTGACACAAACCCTTCCCTAAGCCCTCTTCAAAATTCGGCAGCCACCTTTAATCCCCCCAAAACCACACTTAATTTCACTAATTTCGCATCATTAGCCTTCCTATATAAGCCTCTTGGGTCATTAACTTAATCACAACTCTTCTTGCATATCTCTCTAGCTTTCTCACTCTAGGAGAACCTCCCAAATCCTCTCCAACTTCAGCAAATTCCAGAATTCGTGCAGCCCCTCCTCAGCCCAGAATCCGGGCAAAAACAAGGCCAAACCAATCCCATTTTCCGGTGACCGCCATTCAACCCAAACCAAACTTGACCAAACTTCATATCCCACATGTTTTCGACCTCCTAAGTCCATTTCCGATCTTAGATTTTTCATTTGAAGCTCCCAGCACCTCGTTCCAGCTCTGTCCAGAAACAGTCCCTTAAGCGTTTTCCCGGTTTCTAGGCGAGTTCGTCCCTCTCGACTTAAGCAAACTCAACCAAACTTCATATCCCACATGTTTTCGACCTCCTAAGTCCATTTCCAAGCTTAGTTTTCACATTCGAGGCTCCCAGCCCAGCGTTTTAGCTCAGCACAGAAACAGTGTAAAACCGAGTTCCCACGGTCATTATCGGGTTCCAAGCATGCCATTTCTTCCCGCAAGCATGGCGAGTCGTGCCACCACCTTCTAAGGGTCCCTCACGACCCTCACTCTCCCTCGTGACAAGGTGGTCACGTGCCCAGAGCCGCTCCACCGCGCACCACCGCCATTTCTCTCTTTTCTCCCTTCACAGATTTTTTCCAGTTTTTACCGGTTTTCTTTGCATCTCTCAGGAAAATCGACATGTCTAATCTTCACGAAACCATTGTAGGAATGATCCCCAGTCAGTTAGGAGTCCAATGCCACTGATCTTGCACCAAAATACCACCGGGAGCCTCCGGGACAGCCATTCCTTTCCGACCTGCCCAGTCAGGTCAGTTCCGCCCAGTCGGTTTTGTTTCCTGCTAGCTAACCCGACTTTGCTTTTGATTTCCAGAAAATCTACATGTCCAATCCTCATGAAACAACCACAGGCATGATCCTCAGTTGGTTAGGAGTCCAATGCCACCGATCTTGCACCAAAAGACTACCGGGAGCCTCCCGTAGAGTCGTTTCTTCATCGGGGTGTCAGTCGGGTTTGTTCCTCTGGTCGTCTTTTCTGACCTGAACTTTACAGGAACGTACAGGTCAGCTCGGGTTGAATCTTGCTACGAGCCACCTATCACCATGATCCTCAGTCCGTTAGGAATTCAATGCCACCGACCTTGCGTCAAAAGACCACCGGGAGCCTCCTGTGGAGCCGTTTCTTCATCGGGCGCCAGTCGGATCTGTTTTGACCCGGCTGGGTCTGTCTTTTTTTACTGACCCGACTTTGTTTTTGATTTCCAGAAAATCTACGCGTGCTCTCCTTCCGAAACCACCGTAGACGCGATCCTTAGTCTCTTGGAAATCCAACGTAACTGGCCCCGCACGAAAATTCTATCCCGATCAATCGGTACAGCCCCGACAAGCCAGACTGCCAGTCGGGTCTGCCAGTCGACCCGACTGCACCAGTTCGGGTCTGTTCGTTCCAGCCGAGTCTCCCGACTCCCTTTGTCACTTCTCCGACTCTTTCCCGCATCCCGGGGCTAGGTATAATCATTCCCGACTCAGAGAAGTTAGGACTTTTACGTTTTCTTTGCGTTTGTGGGGAGATAAGGAGGTCCATGACCGATTCGCATGCAAGTTCATGTTTTTATGTGTCTTTTACATCGTATTATGCATGTATTCATCGTATGTAGTGCTAGCATGTCGAGAAATAGTTTGAATCGAAGTCGAGCAGACCTCGTTGGCTCGAGCAAGTCAAAGGAACCTCTCGGCCTCACCCCAAGGGAGGTGGCCGAGAGCCCCTCTTGGCTTCCTCGGGCCATGGATGGCCTCCTTTCCCTGACTCAAGTCGTTTCCCGAGTTTTTACATTTTTTGCTTTCCATGAGTCGGTGTCGTTTTATCGATTCCTCTAAATATCGTGTTTGTGCTTGTTTGTATGCTTAATTGTGTTCCTAAGATCATGGCGGCACCAGCTATGTAAAAAATGTACGTTATCATCGTGTTTGATGTTTTATGCATGCAAGAAACGGTCAAAACCGATTCTTGGAATTGATTGTAATCACAATTTTCATTTAATCATTTGTTTCATGTTAACTCATATGCTAGATACGTTAATATCAAACAATCATTTCATTGATCCATAACAATTGAGGTTTGAGGTCTCAATCATTAAACCAATCCCACAAACGGGTCAAATGGGACGTATCATTCGGTTAATTAAATCATCTTGGATTAAATAATTGGATAAATTTATTAATTCGTAAGTGCGTCGATGGCTCACGGAACGGCGAGAATGCCCTTTTCCTTAAAAAGCCCACAATTTCAAAACACCAAGACGTGTAACACGAATAGAATCGACGTCTAGCGAGTACTCGCGTGCTACGACTCGAGTCCGGGCCCGATTTGAGGTGGCTCGAGTCGAGACGCGCGAATCCTCCTTAGACTTCTTCATGTCACACGATCTTCAATTTGTACACGAACATCACATGTTTTATTATCCAAGGGCATAATCGTCATTCCGAGATTCACCGATATCCTAGGCGTTAGGGAGTTGGAAACACCTCGATCTATGGGTGAGAAAGGGCAACCCGTTCGGGTGCGAGTTTCATTCGCACGGCCCATTTCGTTCACTTTCGGTGTTTCTATCTTCCTATCGTAGATTCGGTGGTGAACATTTTATTTCAGTTACAAAATACGAAGAACCGGATTAATCATGCACTCCACTTAAATGAACATTAGATAATGGGTAGGCGGAATATTAGATTCCAATCTAGAGTCAAAATACGAGTTTGGCTAATTCGGTGAAGCCGCAGTGTCACCTCACTGAATAAGAGTCTTAAAACAAATACACACATGTAATTGGCCTAGAACCCTATCCTAATCCACCATCTATGTTTGCCTAGGTTAGATACATTGTTTGCTAACCAACCCCGGTTAATAACTTATTAAATCACGTACATTCGACCTAATACACAACTTGTCTGTATTCACCGATACTTATCAGTTGTTGTCTTTATTTCATCAGTTTTATCAGTTTTCTTCTGTTTTATTCTTGCTTTTTGCTGATTTGTCGAGATTCGGGCCCGAGCCCATAGGTTACGTGTTACACGGGGTCCAATGCCCCAAACCACCGAACACGAGGTCCAACGCCTCCTAATTCACCGAGCGCGTGCAACCCGAGTGAGGAATGGGATCTAGCCTCGATTCACCGTTACACTCCGAACACGGCCTATGTGGAAGACAATTTGGATTGGGCATGTGAAACGGATCTAGATATCACCCGGGAGCTCGATCGGCCCAACGGTTACAGTGGGAATCAACCGATTCTCCTGCAAACCTTGGATCGATCGAACCCGACCCCCGGCTTCTTAAGCCCGCGTTGCCTTAATTCATTTATCGGTTATTCAAAATACACGGTGAGCCGGAGCGGAATAGTGGCCCAATGCAAACCGATCGGGATCCATTTACTTATTCGATTATACTTTGTAATTGTTCGAGAGAACATTGTGAGGATTCTATTTGTATGTTCATTCATCTCCTTGTAAGGATCCCCGATCGGTGAGCGAGAGGTCCGAGTGCTGGATCGGTTAAGTTGGTCTATCGCCACCAAAGGGTGAGTAAGCTTGGATACTCGTGGTTTCGGTTCACGCAGGGAATCGACCATCACGGTTCGATGAACTGTAACGCTAAAATAGTGAACCGACTCCTCGATGCACAAGCCTACTCATCTTTCGGACTCTTGGCCTAACTTGATCAATTCATCGAATTTACAGTGTCAAAGCGGGCGAGTCGAGCGCAACTCTAAATCACGCGGTAAATAAACAAAATGGCAAGCCTAGCAAGCTAGAGTACTGAAAGGGCGTGCGGGATATAGGCCCACACGTAATAGAACCCTCGAATTCAGAATTTCTGGTTCCGTACGACCATTGCCTTAGCATTTAGGTGTACCCCGTACCCCTAGACCCGGGCGACTCAACGGCCCTCGACCTACGGGTCGTAAACAGTAAGTGGCGACTCCTTCTCACGCGCGTCCGTCGCGCATCCCCACGGGAAAGTGGATACTCCCAAGCCGCATTTGCTTAGGCGCGCGCATGCGTGCCCCGACGAGATTAAATTCGGGTGCACACAGCTTGGCGACTCCATTGGGGACATCTAGAGGGTTCGGGCTCAATCCTGTTTGCTTGCTTGCTTGTTTATTTACTGCTTTTCGTTGTTTACCGCTTATCTACTTACGCACATTTATTTCATGCAAGCATTGCATATCATGCTAGCTTTAGGTACCTTGTCCGACATCCCACGGGCACCAATATAGGAAGCTAGGTTAGTCAGAGGTTCCGAGTAACGGAACGGATCGAGTCGGCTATGCCACCGAACCGGCCCCCAAAGATCCTCGCTCGATTTCAAGGAATTCACACCCTTGAGTCGGGAGCCCCCATCCATAGATAGCACGGTCCCTGTAGCACCGAACCATGCATCGTGCTATGCTTCCATGCAAGCCTTCAACCCGACGCCGGCAACAGTCCATCGAGTCGGCCTGCGTGCCACTTGAGTCTTTTCTATTTCAAGAGCGATGAACCTTGTAATTTGTACTAAGCCGTGGGCATTTTCTTTTCTCTGCACATATGCATCATGCAGTTTTCAAAACACACTAGGATGTCGTTCACATTGACAAGTCCTAAGCAGATTTTCTTATCGTCTTGGTAAGGGACGCCTTGCTCGGCCTCCTGCCCACGCCTCGATAGAGCCCGCCAACGCACGAGGACCTCACCGACCCGCCACAGAATGCGAATGGTGTATATTCCGGGACAACATGATTGACCTCATCAACACTAGATTCGATCACCGAGAGGTCGCTGAGAGACGAAGAACTCGCCGGCCAACCACCTCAGAGGGAGCTCTCCCAAACTCGTGCCAAGATGCAGAGATGCGGTCAGGAGCTCGCTTGAGCGAACACCGCCCTGGAGAGGTCTAGGAAAGGGCCTCATGAAGACCCACACATGCACTCTAGGATAGATGTCTCTGCAAGGCCCTCGCCTAGACCCGGTGCTTTCTGAGGCGGCGCTCGCTCAAACCCCGAGTGTGGTGGCAAATCAGATTAAGGCTCTATTTTACAAAATTTGCATTGTACTTTGAACCTTTCGAGTCAATGTGAACGACAACATTAGCTTTTGAAAACTCACGCATTGCACGCATCCTATTCATTTACAGTTTTACACGAGAATTAACACTGCCACACGGTAGACAAAGTTGTGACCGCCTTTGCAGGTGTACCAATCGTGGTCGTCACCCTTCCTCCAGGGCGAGCCGATCAGTAGCTCAAGGGCCAACCGTCCAAGCAACACTAACTTCCCATTAATCCCGCGCAATCGATTATGTCATTGCATGGTTGAGCACACGTCCCTCTATGCTTCCATCAGCACAACTGAGCGTGCCATTTCCGCGTCGTGCGAGCATGCCTCCACCTTCTCCATGCACACACCCTCGGCGAGCTCGCACGACGCCTACCAGGCTAGTTCAATCCCCTAAGCCCTTACGCTGAAATCGCGAATATAGTTTGCTCCTTCATTGTTTTCTTTTCCCATTGTAGGAAATTCTACACAAGATTGAGACAACAAACGTCTTCCATCCATCCAGCTCCTTGGGATTTCAACACTAAGTACCCATCCTTGCTCCACAAAGCAAGACCGCAAGCAAATTAGCGTCACCGCATCGCAGCGCCTCACGCTATTCCTCAGCATTGACCTTTGCTTTCGCATTTCTTGCACTTTCCTATCAATCCTGCATTTATTGCATCGGGCTTCGGCCCCACATCGGGTTTCAACCCTGCATCGGGCTCCGACCTTGCATTTACTGCATTGGGCTTCGGCCCCACATCGGGCTTCGGCCCCGCATTGGGCCCCGGCCTCGCATTTATTGCATCGGGTTTTAACCCCGCATCGGGCTTCAGCCCTGCATCGGGCTCCGGCCCTGCATTTACCGCATCGGGCTATGGCCCCGCATCGGGCTCCGGCCCCGCATTTATTGCATCGGGTTTCAACCCCGCATCGGGCTTCAGCCCTGCATCGGGCTCCGGCCCTGCATTTACTGCATTGAGCTTCGGCCTCGCGTCGGGCTCCGGCCCCACATTTATTGCATTGGGCTTCAGCCTCGCATCGGGCTCCGGCCCTGCATCGAGCTCCGGCCCCACTTTTGGGCTTCAGCCCCACTTTCGGGCTGAGGCCCCACATCGGGCCTCGGTCCTGCATTTACTACTTTCGGGCCCCGACCCAGTATTTACTGCTTTTGGGCTCCGGCCCCGCATTTACCGCTTTCAGGTTTTGACACCTCGCATTTACTGCTTTCAGGCTCATCTAAAATCCAAAATCGACTTGGATTCAAATTCATCCAAGCGATACTCCGAGAAGCAAGTCTAATCCTTCAACCGCAAAAGATCACAAGCAACAGCTCCGACGAACAGAGCATGGCCCTGCCCACCCGCCGCGAAAGTCACTAGCACGGTCACATCTCCAACCGAAGAATGATCCCTGCCCACCCTCCACTGTGGCCATCGACTAGTCACTGGGGCAACATGCACTCTTCCCTAAACTCTCTTTTACATTTATTCACGAATGGGCTCTGTCAGCACCCCAATTTGGCCCACTGGCTTCCCACACGAGGATTCCCGACCGAAGCCCGGGACACTTTTCATCACCCGGCAATCAGAGGCAAATAGGCGGGCACGGGGTCATGAGCAATAGGAGAAAGAGCTAGGCCACTGAGAAAAGCGAAGGAAAGCCATCAGAAGAACGAACGAACAAGGAATCCCTAAAATGACGGGGCTGGCACTGTGGCACTATTCATCATCAAGTCACCGAAGCACTGAAAGGTGCCCAATATGGGACTCCAAAAATCCCTCTTAGTGCCAAAGTGACCAACGACACGTCCGGACGCATTTCCGGGGCAAGCCACAAGAGCCAGGACACCCCGATCTCTCACAGACGCCTTTTTTAACAGAGCTCCCGGGGCCCGCTCCACTGACAAGCAGACGGCCCCCCAAAACGGGCCTACAGGCACCCAGGGACCATCAGGGTCGGGGAACAAGCTTCAGATGACTTTCCGGAACTCGACTCGGTTTCCCGAGGGACGTTTCAGTGGTCACGAACGTCTCCCAGCGAGCCTTCGGGGAACTTTCACGGAAAACAGAGATCACAACGATCCCCGAGCACCTCACAACGAGCCCCGAGCACCTCAAGACATTCAGAGAACACTGAGAAAATCCCGGTCACAAGTCCCTAGTGTACGGACCCGAATGTGGACTTTCGTCGGGGCCCGCATTGCGCGCTTTTGGATCGCGCGGCTTGGTCGGAATGTCCACCTTCCCGTGGGGACGCGCGTCGGACACGCGTGAAAGAAGGAATCGCCACTTATCATTTTACGACCCGAAGGTCGAGGGCGGATAAGTTACCCTGGGTCTAGGGGTATGGAACACCTAGTTTGTTGTTAAGGCATTGGTCTGTGCGGAACCGAAAAGTCCGTGTTCGGGGGTTCATGTTACGTGCGGGCCTATATCCCGCACGCCCTTTCGGTACTCTGGTTTGCTAGGCTTGCATGTTTTATTATTTACCGCGTGAATTAAGCTGCACTCGGCTCGCACGTTTTGACACCGGAGATTCGATGAACCAAACGATGTCGGTTGAGAAGCCGGGAGAGAAGTAAATCTATATGTCAGGGAATTGGTTCACAATCTTGCGTTACAGTTCATCGAACCATGGAGGTTGAATCCCTGCATGAACCAGAACTGCGAGATCTTGGATTTACTTGTGTCTGGGCGAGCATTAGACCGATTCGATTAATTCGACTCTCGGACCGTTCGCTCACCGACTGGAATTCTTACAGAATAAATGCACCAAATAGAATCCTTACAATGCTCTCAAAACAATAAATACAAATTACAAAAAGGGTCGAATTCCAATCGTTTTGCGTTCGGTTATTATTCCACTCTAACTCACCGTGAGTTTAGGGAAAAGACCGAAGAACTGAAATTCAATGGACGCTCTCACTGAATAGGGCGTTGGACCCTGTGAGTGTTGATTAGGGTGTTGGACCCTGTGCTCGATGATTAGGGCGTTGAACCCTAATATTATTCGGCCTAGGGATCAGGCTCGACCCGCATGGCAAACAGGTGCGGAAAGATAACACGCAACATGTTAATAACAGACAAAGTGTTTGTTATTGTCGTGTTTACGTGAATTAACAGATTATTAACCCAGGGGTGTTTTTGCAAGCAAATGCCATATGTTAAACAATCAAACATGTGCCAACGTTTTAGCATTCGGCTTTGTTTTGAGAACTTGACAAAAAGAGTCAAATCTCAAGTGTGTGGATTTCTTTTACAGTTCTGTATTGTGACACTGAATTACCACTGAATTAACCAAACTCGTGTTTTGACTCTAGATTTGGAATCTAGAATTCCTCCTAACCATTATCTAGTGTTTGGTTAGGTCGAGTGAAAGGTTAATCAGCATTTCGCATGTTTTCTGACAGAGATAACCGTTCTAGTTACCCGAGTCTATGTTAGGATAACAGAAACTCATCAGTTAGATAAGAAAAGGCTATGCAGATGAACCTGCACCTGAACAGGTAGCCCATTCTTATCCCGTACTGTAGTATTTCTGTCATGCTAACCCTAAGGGTGTCGCTGAATTGTGAAAAGATGATTTTGCCCTTTATTTGAAAATTGTTTTCAGAAAAGGGGGAAACATCGCAGTGCGGGCCACCTCGGCCTGTAGCCGGTGTCAACCAAATCCCTGGATCGTCCAGGGTTGTGCAAGAACCCCGAAAAAGCCAAAGAACCTGTCGATCTGCCCGGAAGTGATCTAGAAAGATCTTCTGTATCTTGACTTGAGTTACCTGGAATCAGGTAAAAACTCAAGTTGAGACACATAAGCCCTTTTCAAACGTCCATGCTACATCGGACCGCGTGTTTCGGGTTTTGAAATTGATAAGTTTGAAAAGGGCACCAACGTCATTTGACAACTCGTCGACGCGAGTTATCAGTTAATGGCCAATTCGTGTAAACTTTATCAGTGTGAAGTGGGTTTAATCATGTGAGCGTCCCGATTAACCCGTTCGTGAAATTAATGCTTAAGGGTTGTGCCGAATGCATTAATTGTGGAAATGATTCGTGATTCGGCAACCAAGACAGGTCAAGAAAGACCGAGGATGATTCGGCCAACAATGGCCGGAACACCTTTTGGTCCTAATAGGCCCGAAAGGGTCTCCGAATTACGAATCCATGCAAAGTTTGGTTTGGAAAGACATTTCATGTGAGATTGCGACAATAATGTAAATTGCAAATTACACGAAAGCCGAGAACGGACTCAAAACGGGAAGAGGAAGCCTCATGCAACCCGTACGAGTCTAAGAGGCTCTCGGTTATTTCTCCTAGGAGATAGCCGAGAGGTCCCATGGCCCGAATGGGGTTCCACGAGGTTTCCCCGTCTCGTTTCGAATCATTTCTCGCATGCTTAAATGACAAACATGATAAATGACACGATTAAACGAAAGTCGGTATTGCCATGATTTGAATAACGCATTCGAACATGGAAACATGCACAAACAAGTTATTTAAGGAATCGATAAAACAATACCGATTTCATGCGCGTGAGAAAATACGATGAAACTCGGGAATCAAGCTTGGATCGGGTGAAGAAGATCGTTCCTTGCCCGAAAGGAGCAAGAGAGCATTCGGTCACCTCCCTTGGAGGGAAACCCGTGAGCTCTTTGCCTTTCCCGGGTCGGGATGTTCTTCTCGACTACGATCCAAGTGTTTCTCGACATGCTAGCATATAAATCAAGGATAAATATGCATGATATAACATGAAAAATACATAAAGATTAAAACTTGAAAATAAAACATACATAAAACCCCTTATAACTCCATAAACGCAACGAGAATGTAAAAGTCCTAGCTCCTCTAAGTCGGGAATGGTCATACCTAATCCCGAGATGCGGGATGGGACCTTCAAGAGTCGGGTTGGACCGTTGATGGGTCGGGTTTGGGCTGTTTTCCGTTGAACAGACCCGAATGGCACCAAACAGATCCGGCTGGAATGCTGGACAGACTCGACTGGCACAAGTCGGGTCGGACTTCGCCACGGAGGCTCCCGATGGAATTTTGAGGCAAGGTCGGCGTCCTTGGGTAGCCAAGGGACCCCTCTAGGTGACCGCGGTGGTCGTTTGTTCCCAGAGTTGTCGGGTCGAACCGTACAGCCCTGCAAAAATCACCCAAAACAGAGTACGTCTGGAATTTCGGACCCGACTGGCACCAGTCGGGTCGGACGTCGCCACGGAGGTTCCCGATGGAATTTTGAGGCAAGGTCAGCGGCTCCCGACTGCTAACTCACCTCTGGAGGTGTCTGTGGTGGTCGTTTCCCGAAAAGAGTCTCGGATCGACCCGATCTGCAAGACAACCGCACAAACAGTCAGAAATTTCGACCCGACTGGGCAGTCGGGCTGTTTCTTCTTCCTGGGGTTAAACCGACGGGTTTTCCTTGTATTTCTTGACTCCTTGACACCCTAGGGTTGTGTGGGAAGGTGTTTGATGGGTTTTGGTAGCTCAAACCGACTTGGAAAGGCTTGAAACCCGGTTTGACATTTTTTACCCGAGAAGGACCAAATCTGTCCAGATTTTGTTCAAGGCTGGTTCTATGGCTTAGAGGCTTCAAACTTAAAATCTAAGTTCAGAAATGGATAGAGGGGCTCAAAAACATGTGGGATATGAAGTTTGGCAAAGTTTGGATTCAAGCCGGGATGGATTCCAACTTAAGACTTTGCCCGGTTTTGCTTGGTTTTGCTTGCTGGAAATGGCTGAAGCTTGCTGCTGTTTGCTATGGAGTTTGAGAGCTTTTGAAGAGTGAGAAATGCTAGAGAGAGAGTGCTTGAAGGTGTCTCCTTAAGTTAATGACTTAGAAAGTATATATAGGCTATGCTTAAGTGCAATTAAGTGAAGAAAAGTGCAATTAAGGGGCATGGATTAGGAGATCCGAATTTGTTTAATGAAGGAAGAAGATATTCTTGCAAGTGGCATTGATAGAGAAGAGATAAAACATTAATGAGCATTGATGGGGAGTTGGAGTGTAAGAATGAAACACTTAGATATTTTAGGGGATAAGTGTGCAAGTTGTCTTCTTATCTTCATGGAGATGAAGAAGACAAAGGAGAGGACACCTAGGGCAAGGATGGGGCGGCTAGGCCTAATCCGTGGGTCCTACGGCCGAAGATGAGAAACCGGGAGAAAGCTCGGGTCTCGATTGGTCGTGCATTCGAAGTTCGTGGTTCAAATTGAACGCTGAATTGTCGACATGCGCGAGAAAACGGGTTTAATGAGCCCGAGATTGGCATTTTTCATGGAGAAATGCCCCAGAAGCGTACGAGGCTCGGAAGCCGATTTTGCTCATTGCAGGTGACCAGAGCGAAGTTGTCCGCTTCTGACAGCATATCTTGTGTCTGCATCTCACGTTGGTCATTTTGACATAAATTGTCAGACAACGTGAACAATTATCCCTTAAGCCGGTAATGCTAACGTGGGGCCGGAGACGTCCTAGGAGGCCGAAACTGGATTTCTCAGGATGATTTCTGAGTTGCTTGGGCACTCCGGAGATTACTGTAATCTCTGTTTGTTGAGATCAAACCTCCAAGGACTTGAAAAGTGTATCTGAGACCTCTAAAGCACTGCTCGGGAGGTCTAGGTGAGTCATGTGATTCATTCCGACAATTCCACATTGAGCCTTGAGAAGGATAGCATTGTGTAAGGTAAGCATCCGGCGTCAAGTTCCCCAAAAGAGGACCTCCGGATATGGATTTTCACTGAAAATGGCCTTTTGTGCCCCTCGGAGGTTACTCGGGAAACCGTGAAGGGTTTTGTTGTCTGTTTTGCCCAATTGCGAATGTCCGCTGGAGTTTTCAGGGCAATGTAGTGTGAACTTCGTTTGCCGTAATTCCATCAGACCAGTCTCCGGTTACGCTCTTCCGAAGAAGGGTATGCCCGTTTTGTCATTCGGAAGTCATTCAGAGTGTCTGTATGGCTTCTAAAAGACAATATGAAGCATTGCTCGTGCTCTGTATGATTGAGGGGCATGGCCGCATCTGATATTTGGAATTAACTTTTCTTCGAGAAACCGGCATTTTTGGACTTCCACTGAAAAGTTGTCTGTATACAGAAAGTTGTTCTGTATAGAGCAGATGATTTGCAAAATGCCTTTGGGGACACTTTTCATCTGTTTGGCATTGGAGTGGATTTTTGGGGTCCAATATTGGCTGTCTTCCGATGATCGAGCGAACTATCGGAAAATAGAACTGTCCGTGTGATATACTGAAAATGCCGGTTTTGGATATTGCTGAGCTCTCTAGTCACTCTATTACCCTTTGGTGACCCTTGGAGTCCTTCTGTCATATGCATGTGTCATTTGCCCGATTTTGCCGACTTGAGGATGAATAGTGATTTTCTACTCTGTTAAGTCGTTTTTCTGTATTCTTCTCAGGTTGTGGCTTGGATCATTGCTGATATCATTGTTTGGAAAGGTGAGCCAAAATGGGGTGCTGACAGTTTGCCCCTCTTTGACTGCATGCTCGAGTAGAGGATGCAACCAAAGACTTCAGAACCGTCCCATAACAGAACCGGACATGGAATTTCCGATAACAGTCTTCTCCCTCTTACTTTGGATATGTGGGGATGTTATACCTGATGCAGAAATGTAAAAGTCAGGATAAACCTGAAGGGATGGACCCCTAAACAGATAAGTAGTCGGGACGTACCCGAAGTGCAGGAAAGTAGTCGGGACGTACCCGAAATGCAGGAAAAGTAGTCGGGACGTACCCGAAATGCAGGAAAGTAGTCGGGACGTACCCGAAATGCGGAGAAGTAGTCGGGACGTACCCGAAATGCGGAGAAGTATTCGGGACGTACCCGAAATGCGGAGAAGTAGTCGGGACGTACCCGAAATGCAGGAAAGTAGTCGGGACGTACCCGAAATGCAGGAAAGTAGTCGGGACGTACCCGAAATGCAGAAAAGTAGTCGGGACGTACCCGAAATGCAGAAAAGTAGTCGGGACGTACCCGAAGGGTTTGCAATATGCACGGGGCGCATACCGAAAGAACAACATGGTTCAAAGGCGCCTACCCAATGGACTTGCGGGGTGCGGGGCGTGTTGCCCAGCGGGTTTGCAAGGTGCGGGGTGTTTTGCCCGGCGGTTTGCATGGTGCAGAAAAGTAGTCAGGACGTACCCGAAATGCGGAAAAGTAGTCGGGACGTACCCGAAGTGCGGAAAATAGTCGGGACGTACCCGAAATGCAGAAAAGTAGTCGGGACGTACCCGAAGGGTTTGCAATATGCACGGGGCGCATACCGAAAGAACAACATGGTTCAAAGGCGCCTACCCAATGGACTTGCGGGGAATGGACTTGCGGGGTGCGGGGCGTGTTGCCCAGCGGGTTTGCAAGGTGCGGGGTGTTTTGCCCGGCGGTTTGCATGGTGCAGAAAAGTAGTCGGGACGTACCCGAAATGCGGAAAAGTAGTCGGGACGTACCCGAAGTGCGGAAAATAGTCGGGACGTACCCGAAATGCAGAAAAGTAGTCGGGACGTACCCGAAGGGTTTGCAATATGCACGGGGCGCATACCGAAAGAACAACATGGTTCAAAGGCGCCTACCCAATGGACTTGCGGGGTGCGGGGCGTGTTGCCCAGCGGGTTTGCAAGGTGCGGGGTGTTTTGCCCGGCGGTTTGCATGGTGCAGAAAAGTAGTCGGGACGTACCCGAAATGCGGAAAAGTAGTCGGGACGTACCCGAAATGCGGAAAAGTAGTCGGGACGTACCAGAAATGCGGGAAAGTAGTCGGGACGTACCCGAAATGCGGGAAAGTAGTCGGGACGTACCCGAAATGCGGAAAAGTAGTCGGGACGTACCCGAAATGCGGGAAAGTAGTCGGGACGTACCCGAAATGCGGAAAAGTAGTCGGGATGTACCCGAAATGCGGAAAAGTAAATTGCATGGGATGCATTGCAAAAAGTAAATGCAAACGTTGGGGAGTTGCGTGAGGTGTGGAAGGAATCATTGTGCTTCCTCCGTCACTGAGCTTGTCCGTGTTGCAATCGATGTAGTGGCAGAATGTTTCATTGTTTGCCAACTGATTGCGATGCAACTGAGTGCCTGGAGCGCTGCTCTGAAGATTCTCCTCTTGGGTTGAGATTGTCACCCGTCACATGAAGTAGAGATGAATCGATCTTGGGGAGATATCTTCCAAGGAGCGTTGATTTGTCGGAGGCAAGCGTTGATACTGGGACGAAGTCATTTCACTGAAGCCTTACCTCTGTGGCAGTGATGTGTTTGATCTGCCGAAAGCCGGGCTCACCGCTAGGCGGTTACCTATTGGGCTGCCGGAAACCGACTTTGCTGCTGAGGAATGATTGTGCTTTGTCGGAGGCCAGCTCTGCTGCTTGGGTGGTCATGCTTTGACCTGCAAGAAGTTCGCCAAAAGTCGGCGTCTTGTATTGCGAGACTCGAGCTCTAAGACAGAGCGCCTACGTATCCCGTGGAACTAGGAATCAGAGTCTGTCGTCGTTCATGCTGTTTGCAGTACCTGTGATCCTGACATTACTAGTAAATCATGTTAGAAATACTAACAAGTAATGGACACAGGTAAGCATGAAAATGTTGTTGCTGTCAGCACCCCATTTTGGCCCACCGGCTCCCCATGCGAGGATCCCCAACCGAGGCCCGGGGCACTATTCATCACCCGGCAATCGGAAGCAAATGGGCAGGCACGAGGCCATGGACAGTAAGAGAAGAGCACAATCCACTGAGAGAGACGGAAGAGAGCAGTCAGAAGAACAGACGAACGAGGAATCCCGAAGACGGCGGAGCCGGCACTGTGGCACTATTCATCACTGAGTCACCGAAGCACCGAAAGGTGCCCAATATGGGGCTCCAAAAATCCCCCTCAGTGCCAAAACGACCAATGACGCGTCCGGACGCATTTCCGGGACATCCTGCTTAAGCAGGGACACCCCGATCCCCCACGGACGCCTTTTCTGACAGAGCTCCCGGGGTTCGCTCCACTGACAAGCAAACGGCCCCTCAAAGCGGGCCTACAGGCACCCAGGGACCATCAAAGTCGGGGAACAAGCTTCAGATGACCTTTCGGAACCCGACTCGGCCTCTCGAGGGACGTCTCAGTGGTCATGAACGTCTCCCGGCGAGCCTTCGGGAATTTCCACGGAAAACAGAGGCCACAACGATCTCTGAGCGCCTCACAATAACCCCGAGCACCTCAAGGCATTCAAGGCACACTGAGAAAATCCCGGTCAAAGTCCCTAGGTCTTCCCGGGCCTACGGTCCCCGACCAAGGACTCCGAGCCAATGATCACCAACGGGGCAAACGGATCGCCGAAACGAATGAAAGAGTGCACAAAGGTCAATTGGGGTCGACGGACGCTAAACTCCGCTCCGAACGTCCAAACGGGGCAAAACCGACTCCCGAGGCGCCGAGTCGCCCGAGCGCTCGTTCGCATGACGCATGGCGATATTAGGCTCATCCAAATCTTCGTAGTCCAAGCATTCCAAATCTTCCAATTAATTGGACATCGGAGATCGGATGCAATCTCAATCAAGTCTCAAGCGTTTGCCGGCTTTTCTCCTAACCGGATGGGACCCACAGCCAAGCCAAGCCAAGCCATCAAGCCGCGGCTCAACCCCAAGCCACGGCTCAACCCTTGGCTCGGATTAGACAACCCAAGCCGCGGCTCAAGCCCTCTCACCCATCGGCTCCAATGCTCTCCCACCACACATTTTGAATTTTCCCCCCATCCATCACCTCCCTCCATCCATCCATCACCTCCCTCCATCCATCCATCACATCCATCACCCCTCTTGCTTCCCCTACACTCAATGTGACACTTTCCCTTCCCTAAACCCTTCTTAAAATTCGGCAGCCACATTAGGGTCCCCTTAACCGCAATTAAATTCCCTCAATCAAGCCATTAGTCATTCCTTTATAAGCCCTTGCACCATTAGACTTAATGACTTCTTCAATTTCACTCTCTCTCAAGCCAATCTCTCTCAAGAACTCTCTCAAACCTCAGCCCATCCCCTCACTTCCGTCCACCCTTTGCTAAGGCCGAAACCGGCCAAAACCGCCGGAAAACCACCCGGTATTCCGGTAACCACCCGACCCGACTTAACCCAAAAATTCTCAAACTTCATAGCCTACATATTTCCTACCCCCTAAATCCATTTCCGGACTTGGATTTTCGATTTGAGGTCCTCAAGACCCCATTTCAGCTGAAATTGCAATCGGGTCCCGAGACCCTCACCGCGCGTACCGAACACTAACGGCGTGCCATTTCATCCCACGACCTCGGAGAGTCGTGCCATCACATTTAAAGGGTTCCTCACAACCCTCACCCTCTCTCGTGAAGAGGTGGTCACGATCCGAGGGCCGACCCACCGTGCACGACCTCCGTTTTGCCCATTCTTACTAACCGGGTTTCTGTGTTTTCACTGAAACTTCTCTCATCATTTCCGACTTATTCAGGGTTCGGCACGCTCGGAGCTTTCCGTGCCCACCTAGATCTGCCTCTTAGGAGTCCAACGAGCCCGACCTTGCACCGTTCCGTGATCGGAGCGAGCGTGCCAAGCCGTTTTCCCGTGGTTGCCACAGCCACGCCCACCCGGGTCGCCTGCTGCCCTTCGCCCTAACCGAGTCTTGCGACTCTCAAGGCCACTTCCCCGACTCTTTTCCTCGCACACCGAGGCTAGGTAACATCTCTTTACGACTTAGAGAAGCTAGGATCCTCGATATTTGTTTACGTGAAATGTTAAAATAGATTAAAGAGTCGAAATGCACGCAAGTTCCCATTTTTCTTTCGGATCTATCTATTTCATGCATTTTCATGCAACGTACATCCATCATCTTTTCATGCACGACCTTGCCGTGTCTACACGATGTCCAAGTTCGCATGTCATGACGGGAAACAACCCGGATCCGGAGGGAAGAGGTCCCCTTGGCCACGGGTTGAGCCATGGGACTCACGGCCGAGTCTCTAGGGAGAGACCCGTGAGCTCCCTTGGCCCACCCGTGGCTAGATAGGTCTCCTCCTTCCCGGAAGAGGGTTGGTTCCCGTGTTTCCTTTACCGCCGAGCATGGATAACGTGATAGCATGACGGGAAAAGGCCCGAATCGGGGCCGGAGAAGTCTTCCCGACTCATGTGGGCCATGGAAGCTCACGGCCTCCCTTGGAGGAATAGGGCCGAGAGCTTCCTCGGACCACACGAGTCCGGGAGGTTTTCTTCCGTCTCGAGACGGGTCGGTTCTCGTGTTTTATTTACTTCGTTATCATTCGAGTCAAGATCGTCTTGTTATTTCCGTTTAAATGTCTCGATTCATGCACGTTCATGTGATTCCATGCAATTATGTTGTGGTGGTATCGAAGTTACTAAAACATGCGTTATTATCGTGGTTGATGTACTGTGTATGCAAGAAACGATTAGAACCGGTGCGGGAGATCTCTCAAAATCCGAGACAAATCAAGGGCCATTCGGCCCCTACCTTCGGGGAGTGGCCGAGAGTCCCCGGATTCCTCCCGGGTTTAAGGCGACCTCCCTAGTCGTTTCGGATCGCTCCTTGGAATTGGGTGTCTTAATATTCGGGTCTTATCATTAGCTATATGGTGGTTACGTGATCGGCGCGTTGATTGTGGATAATCACTCACCGAACCCGATGCCTATGATGTTGGACCATCATCATCGAATAATTTCACAAACGGGAAAGCGGGACGAATCATTCGATTAACCAAATCATTCGGACTAAATAATTGAGTTAATCGAACCCCCAATTTGTAAACGCATCGACGACTTATGGAATGGTGAGAATGCCCTTAAAAATTCACAATTTCAAAAATACCGAGTCGTGTGACACGTATAGGATTGAGGTCTAGGGAGTACTCACATGCCATGACTCGAGTCCGGGCCCGATTTGAGGCGGCCCGAGTCGGGGCACGAGAGTCCTTCTTAGACCCCTTCGTGTGACACGATCTCCGATTTATACATAAACATCACGATTTTATTGTCCAAGGGCATAATTATCATTCTTTGATTCACCGATACCCTAGGCAATAGGAAGTCGGAAACACCTCGATCTATGGACGAAAAAGGGCTACCCGTTCGGACATGAGTCTCATTCGCGCGGCCTATTCCGTCCATTTTCGGTGTTTCTGTCTCCCTATTGTAGATTCAGTGGGGAGCATTTTATTTCAGATATAAAACACGAACAATCGGATTAATCATACACTCGACTTAATCAAACACTAGATAATGGATAGGCGGAATGATAGATTCCATTTTAGAGTCAAGACATGAGTTGGGCTAAATTCGGTGAAGCCACAGTGACACTTAACTGAATAAGCGTCTTAAAACGAACACACACATGTAATCGACTTAGAACCCCATCCCAATCCACCACTTATGCTTGCCTAGGATAGATACATTGTTTGTTAATCAACCCCGGCTAATAACTGATTAAATCACGTACATTCGGCCTAATACACAATTCGTTTGTATTCACTGACACTTATCAGTTGTTGTCAGTTGCTTCCTGTATCGTGTCAGTTACATCAGTTTTCTTCTGTTTTGTTCTTGCTTTTGATGATTTATTGCGGTTCGGGCCTGAACCCATAGGTCACGTGTTGCACGGGGTCCAACGCCCCTAAGTCACCGAACACGAGGTCCAACGCCTCTTCATTCACCAAGCGCGTGCAACCCGAGTGCGGAATGGGATCTAGCCTCGAGTCACCATCGCACTCCAAATATGGCCTATGTGGAAGGCAATTTGGATTGGATGTGTGAAACGCGTTTAGATATCACCCGGGAGCTCGATCGGTCCAACGGTTACAGTGGGAACTAATCGGTTCTCCTGCAAACCGTCGGTTCGATTGGACCCGACCCCCGGCTCTTTGAGCCCGCGTTGCCTTAATTTGTTTATCGGTTATTCAAAACATACGGCGAGCCGGAGTGGAATATTGGCCCAATGCAAACCGATCGGGATCCATTTATTTCATTCGGTTGTATTCTGTAATTATTCGAGTGTACGTTGCGAGGATCTTATTTGTACATTTATTCATATACTTGTAAGGATCCCCGATCGGTGAGCAAGAGGTCCGAGTGTCGAATCGGTTAAGTCGGTCTATCGTCACCAAGGGATGAGTAGGCTCGAATAATCATGGTCTTGGTTCGCGCAGGGAATCGACCGTCATGGTTCGAAGAACTGTAACGCTAAGATAGCGAACCGATTCCTTGACTCACAAGCCTACTCATCTTTCGGATTCTTGGCCCAACTCAATCGATTCATCGATTTTACGGTGTCAAAACGGGCTAGTCAAGTGCGACCCTAAATCACGCGGTGAATAAACAAAATGGCAAGCCTAGCAAGCTAGAGTACCGAAAGGGCGTGCGGGATATAGGCCCGCACGTAATAGAACCCCCGAATTCGGAATTTTCGGTTCCGTACGACCATTGCCTTAGCATTTAGGTGTACCCCGTACCCCTAGACCCGAGTAACTTGCCGGCCCTCGACCTTCGGGTCGTAAAATGGCAAGTGGCGACTCCTTCTCACGTGCGTCCGTCGCGCGTCCCCGGGAAGGTGGACACTCCCAAGCCGCGTTTGCTTAGGCGCGCGCATGCGTGTCCCGACGAGATTAAATTCGGGTGCGCACAGCTTGGCGACTCCACTGGGGACTTAGAGGGTTCGAGCTCGTTCCCGCTTGTTTGTTTGCTTGTCTATTTACCACTTTCCGCATTTCCCGCTTATCTATTTTACGCACTTTTATTTTCCGCACATGCATCGCACATCATACTAGCTTTTTAGGTACCTTGTCCGACATCCCACGGGCACCAATATAGGAAGCTAGGTTAGTCAGAGGTTCCGAGTAAGGGAACGGATCGAGTCGGCTATGCCACCGAACCGGCCCCCAAAGATCCTCGCTCGATTTCAAGGAATTCACACCCTTGAGTCGGGAGCCCCCATCCCTAGTTAGCGGTTCTCCCAGTAGCACCAAAAACCATGCATACACAGGGACCGTCATGCTGGACCAATTTTTACCTCCATGCCGTCAACCGACCCCAAGTCGAGTCCTTGAGTCAGCCCGTAGTTTTTTTAGGACGGGCATTTTTGTTGTTTTTATAAGAAAGAGCGATGTATACTGTAAAGAACACAACTATAGTTTATCTTTCCGCACTGCATAAATTTTTTCGAAAAACCTAGGACATTACATTGATTTGATCCTAAAAATGTTAAGCCGACATCTCCCATCTAGGTAAGGATGGACCGCCCGGCTCCAGGTCTTAGGCTCGAAGCAATCACACCACCAAGGCAAGACATCATGCGCATCTGGAGGACTCTCCGACCGGTGGACCACGCATTCATTCAGGACATCATCGGAGACGTGGTCATGCTCACCGAGACCCCGGTAGACTGGATCTTCTTGAGGACTGCCACCGAATTTTGGGATCCCGAGCACGCAGTATTCAACTTCCAGGGTACGGAGTTAGCTCCTACGATAGAGGAATACACGGCACTCATCCAGAGGCCCACACCCACGACCCAAGGCATATTCAGGCCCAACCCGTTCACAACCATCCAGGGTCAGCTCTCTGCTCTTCTCCGCACACCCGCTCAAGACTTCCACGAGGAGCTTCATCAAAGGTGGGATCAAGGCATCCGGATTGCATGGCTCTCCGATTGGACGCTCCTCCGCGCAATGACGCCTACTACGGCTTCCTATCAGCGCGATGCTTGCCACGGATTCCTACTCTTGATCTTTGGCACCCTCCTGTTCCCGTACTCGCCGAACCTCATCGACGGGGCTATAGCCCAAGTCATCCTCCAAGCGGTAGGAGGCCATAGTTATGTGGAGGCTTTGCTAGCCGAGACCGTTCGGTCTCTTGACTATGTCAGGGAGGTTCGGCGTGGAAGGATGAGAGGATCTCCGCACTTGCTACAGATTTGGCTTCTAGCTCATGTCCGCCCGTTCTGCACGTCACATCCGTTCTCCTACATCGCCGACGAGCGCTCGCTGATCGAACGCTTGGCACCGGTCATCCCACCTCCCGAGCACAGCTTCTCGGAATGGAGGCGCTTTTGGCGCGAGCTGACGCCCTCACGATTCCTTTGGGTCGCCCGATGGAACCCCGGCGGCCCCATGATCACAGGATGTCCCGAAATCGTGGGAGTTCCCCTCCTCAGCCATTTGGGGAGCACCCTCATATTTCCCGGCCGAGTAATCAGACAACTCGGCGGCCTACAGGACATTCCCGCCGAGGCGGACCGTCTACCTTTCCGTCTCCAATGGGCCGACTCTACGTCCACAGCCCCCGATAGGTTCCTACAGATTCGGGAGATCCGCCGTCAGCGGGATGCTAGCACCATACAGCGCCTGTATTTCCCCGAGCATCCTACCGACGAGGAGCGAGCATTTTCTGCCACCTCAGCATACGTAGCCCAGTTCTACCCGCAAGGATCGACACCACCACAACGGCCTCAGGCCGCCCCGACTCCCCGCGCTACATCCACCCTCGCTCCCGGAGCCGAGAGTTCTATCCAAGCGGCCATGCACACGGAGCTACGGGCTGTCAGGGAGGAACGGGATAGGCTCCGTTGCGAGCTTGTCGACGCCCGCGCAGAGGTCGCGGACTACAGGGAGGTTCAGACACAGCTGACTCGAGCACGCGCCCGGGTCGCACACTTAGACCGGGAGATGGCCCGCTTGGACGCGGAGTTGGATCGAGTGCATAAGAGGGCGCGCAACCTCGCCCATCCTTAGGATTAGTAGGCGCACTCATTTTTGCCCTCGCTCGGACCCACGCCGCTTTCGAGCGGCCACCGAGCGCAAAGGGATGTCGGCTTTACATTTGTGTTCCTTTCCTTTCTTCCGAATGTTCTATTTTGTAAAACCGTGGAACTTGGAGCCAATCAATGTAATGACATTAGTGTTTTGAAAGCTCATGCATCTCATACATTTTGTCATTTTACTTAATTCCGCACTCATCATTTGAGATATTGGTGTCTGTCCTTACACATTCTTGGAATCTAGGTGATTACAACTGGCGTCACATCACTACCCGACTCGTCAACGTCTCAGAATGGCGGAAGGAGATCACGTCGATATTTCCGAAGAAGTCAACCCTTCGGTCCCGACCCTCTCTCAACCACCGCAGACACACGCCCTGCCCCCTCTTACTCCCGCAGGCGTACTCCCCGCATACCCTGGCGCCCTTCCGACGCATCTCCCGCCTCCGGCACCTTCAGGGGCGCCTCTCCCACCGGCCTCACCAACATCCACCGCCACCAATGACCAAGCCCGTATTGCGGCCCTCGAGGGCACGGTCAACCAAATGGCCACTAATATGGCGGAGCTGCTCGCCTTGCTCAGAGGACCTAACCGGGCCTCCTCGAGTTCTACTCCTCCCCCGGGACCGGGACCAACAGTCGATCCGATCCCGTGGGCTCCACCGATCCAAGCCCCGGAGAACGTTGAAGCTCCCGCACCGCCAACGCTGTATACGTCTACGGTCCCCCCTTTCACAAGTCAATTTCCGCCACCGCCGGCCCCTTCGGTAGTCCCTCTTCCACCGGCTACCTTCCTATCCGCGGAGCACATCCTGTCTGCACCTCCACCTGCTCCCATACCGGCTCCGGCTATGATCTACACGGCACCTCCGCCGACGGTTTTCCCGGCAACCACCGCATCTGCTCCAACTCATCCTCAAGCCACGGAGCTTCCTCCCTATCCAATTCTGCAGCCTCACGCCGGCCTCTCCTATTAGGCACCGCCCCCCATAAACACCACCTTCCACGAACCGGGCACGCCAACTCACGCGGCCCAGTTCGCCTCCCCAACGCATTTCTTCCCCGAGGCTGACACCGAACAGGAGCGTAGGCTGAAGCGAATGGAGGAAACGATACGGGCCCTGCAAGCGAACGATGTCCGCCCCGACGCCCGCTATGGCGACTGTAGCCTATTCCCGGGCATGCGCCTGCCCCCGAAGTTTAAGGTTCCAGAGTTCAAGACCTATGAAGGCGCGACGGATCCACGCCACCATCTCCGTCATTACCGAGGAAAGATGTTACAATATTGGGAATACGAGGAGTTTGTCATCCACTCCTTCCAGGATAGCCTGTCGGGATCGGCCCTCGATTGGTTCATGTCACTGAAGGCTGAGGATATCCCGACGTGGGAGGATCTCTCCCGGAAATTCACCGACCAATACCGATATTGCGCGGAGACGCCTCCTACTCTTCTAGAGTTGAGCACGAAAGAAATGGCGCGGGGCCAAAAGTTCGAGGAGTATGCCGCCAAGTGGCGTGCCCAAGCTGCAAAGCACATTCCCCCGATCAGCGAGGCGCAGCAGATCCAGCTGTTCCACTCCACGCTGAGAGGAGTGTACTATTCACACCTGTTGGCGCACACTTCATCGTTCTCCGACCTCATCGAGGCCGGAAAGAAATTGGACTTGGGCATCAAGCTCGGAAGAATGGAGGACCCCACCAGCAAAGGAGAGGAGTCATCTAAGAAGGTCCCCGCGACCTCATCATCCTCAAGCGGGAGAAGGGGAAAGGAAATTTCGGTGAATACCGTCAACACCGCGCAACAGCCCCCCCAGCAATATTCGATGAACTACACGGCGGCGCCTCCCGTAGCTCCCTCATACACCCCGCAGGCACCCCAATATCGACCTCAAGCCCCTACCCAATCAATCCACTATTCCGCACTGCCGCCTCCACCCCTACCTGCGGTGTCATCGCCCGTCGTCCGTCATTATGCCCTTGCTCCATCTGAAGCCCCTCAATATCAACCTCCGGCACCTAGGACTACTCAGCCGGCGCAACGGGCCCCGCCCCCGCAAGGTCAACAGACCGGTGCAGCGCAACCACGACCCCGCAAACAGTACCCGGCCCTGCCGGTCCCACTTTCCCACATCTACCGGCAAATCCGTGACAAGGTTGGGACAACGACGCCTAGCCCAAGCTTTGATCCCACTATCCAAGATCAGAGCAAGCGATGCGAGTACCACCAAGGGGCACCAGGACACACCATAGACAACTGCTGGAAGTTGAGGGAGAAGATTCAAGAGATGATCGATGCGAAGGAGCTCGTATTCAATGCTGTAAGGTCTCCGAACGTACAGGCCAATCCTCTTCCTGACCATGGGTCGGCTCCGGGGCCTTCCATTAACATGATCACCGTGTGCACGTCAAGCGAGGACGAAGGCAAACAAGATGGGTTCTCTCCCGTGTGATTGAATACGTACCGACGGAAATCGCAGTCGGGTTCACCGGGGTAGACGCGCCTCATGCCCCGCTTGTCATAGACGTCCCCACCCGGGAGCCATACTCGAGCGATAGGGTCCCCTGGACCTATGAGGGAAGTGTCGGGAGGCTAGAGCAACAATTCGGTGTCATGGGCATAACCCGCTCAGGGCGGCTATATGAGAACCCGGCGACCACCGACAAAGGGAAGGCGCCCGTCACCGGGGAGGAGGCGAGGCCTAGCGCCCTGCCTGCTTCGTCCAAGAAAGTGACAGAGGAGGAGGCCGAAGCCTTCATGAAAGCCATCAAAGCAAGCGAGTATAAGGTGGTGGAACAGATGGCCAAATCTCCAGCCCACATCTCATTGCTCGCCCTCCTACTCAACTCGGAACCTCACAGGGAGGCCCTCATGCGGGTCCTCACGGCTGCGCAAGTCCCCAAAGGGACGCCCCCGGACCGGATAGAGGAAACCATCAACTCTATTTTCTCCAACACCATCTCGTTTTCGGACGATGAGCTCCCCTCCGAAGGATGCGCACATTCCCGGGCACTGCACATCGTCTGCAAGTGCAACAACCATATCGTGGGCCGGGTCATGATCGACAACGGTTCCGCGCTCAACGTATGCCCGGTGACCACTTTGAAGCAGATGAATGTGGATCTCAACCGCATCCGTCCTAGCAAAACCGCGGTCCGGGCCTTCGATGGTTCGAGGAGAGAGGTAAACGGTGAGATCGACCTCCTCATAGATATCGGCCCATGCTCCTTCAGCGTCACATTCCAGGTATTGGATATCCCAAACGCCTTCAGCCTACTCCTTGGAAGGCCCTGGATCCACTCGGCCGGCGCTATCCCGTCCTCACTGCATCAGAGGGTGAAATTCATCGTCGAGGAGAAGATCATCACGGTTAAGGGTGAGGAGGATTACACCATCTATAAGGAGACGGCGGTTCCCTACATCAGTGTCGGGGATGACGAAAACCTGCCCTTCCACTCCTTTGAGACCGTCTCCGTTATTCGGGATTACGGAAAGGTCGGGCCGTCCCGCGCCGACCGCATGATAGGGAAGGTCCTTATGCGCCATAATTACATTCCCGGTACCGGACTTGGGGCGCGCGGGCAAGGAATCAATCGCCCCATTGAAGTCGAAGCGTACAAGCATAGGAGGGGACTTGGCTTTCGCCCCTCCTGCCATGAAATCATCGAGGCCCGCCGGGGCAATCACCTCCACCGCCTCGCCACGCACTATGGTAGGCTCCACAGGGGCATTCCAGTCCCCCCGCTGTCACATTTCTTCCCCGGGCCTCCACTCATCATCGGGAGCACCTCTGACGGCCCTTCCTCGGACTTCGACGACGCGACTGACACCTTGCCAACCGTGTATGCCGTCACCGAGGAGATTCCTTCAGGGGTTCACATCCGCCCGGCGCAGGAAGACGAGGAGCTTAACAATTGGACCTCAGTCCTGCGCTACTCGGCTGCGATCGCCGATGTGTAAGATTTATCTATGTATGAGATGTTTCCCGCGTGTCGGCGTAGCCGTAGGCCACACGACGGAAGAGGGAACTCTGTTATGGCTTCGTGATCCTCACTATCAATGAATTCCCTATATGCATTTTTTTGAATCCTTGTCTATTCCACTCTCTCTTCCTTACTCTTTTGTTCATATCATTCTAAATTTCTCTAAGACAATTCTTTCAATTCTCCAGGCTCCACTCGAATCCAAATCTTCGATGCGTTGATTCGAACCCATCCGAAGAAAGTCTCGGAGAGCCCGGACCCATATACTTCGGGGAAGGGCTCGACGAAGACAGTCTAGTGCCTGAGATAGAAGAGAGTTTGCGCCGCCTCGAGGATCGCCAACTCACCTCGCTCGAGCCAACAGAAGAGATCAACGTGGGTACTCAAGAGGAGCCCCGCATCCTAAAGATCGGCACAAGCCTCGACCCAACACAACGGGTCCGAATGATCGATTTCTTGACCAAGTATCAAGAAGTTTTTGCCTGGTCCTACGCCGACATGCCGGGGCTAGACCCGTCAATAGTGAAGCACTTCCTCCCGCTAGACACTGAGAAGTTCCCGCCCAAACGACAACAATTGCGACGGCAACGGGCAAGCCTCCTTCTCCGCATCAAGGAGGAGATTGTCAAGCAGATCAACGCGGGCTTCCTCGAGGTCTGCAATTATTCTGAATGGGTTGCAAACATCGTGCCGGTGGAGAAGAAAGATGGAAGGGTGCGAGTCTGCGTCGACTATCGGGACCTCAATAAGGCCAGCCCCAAGGACAACTTTCCCTTGCCCCACATCGACATACTAGTTGACAACACGGCGCGCCACTCTCAGTTTTCTTTCATGGACGGCTTCTCCGGATACAATCAAATTCGGATGGCCGAGGAAGACAAGATCAAGACGACATTCACTACCATGTGGGGAACCTTCTGTTATCGCGTCATGCCTTTCGGTCTCAAGAACGCCGGGGCAACTTATCAGAGGGCTATGGTCACATTGTTCCACGACATGATGCATAAGGAAGTCGAGGTCTATGTTGACGACATGATTGCCAAGTCCAAAGAAGGAGAGGACCACCTCGTTAATCTGAAGCGTCTCTTCGACCGCTTAAAAGAGTACAAGCTTCGGCTCAATCCGGCGAAATGCACGTTCGGCGCTCGATCGGGAAAATTACTAGGATTCGTGGTCAGCGAGCGCGGCATCGAAGTAGATCCCGATAAAGTCAAGGCGATCAAGGAGCTTCCTCCGCCATCTTCGGTCCGCGAAGTACGAGGCTTCTTGGGGCGGCTGAATTACATCGCACGATTCATTGCGAACTTGACAGACAAATGCCAACCACTCTTTCGCTTGCTCCGCAAGAACGCGGCGATCGAATGGGACGAAGAATGTCAGAAGGCCTTTGACACCATCAAGGCATACCTGGTCCAACCGCCGGTATTGGTCCCGCCTACACCAGGCCGTCCCCTCGTACTCTACCTAACGGTGCGTCGTCAATCATTAGGATGCATGCTGGGACAGGAGGAGGAGTCCACGCACACGGAACGCGCGATCTACTATCTGAGCAAAAAGTTCACCGATGGAGAGTCAAATTATCCGGAAATCGAGAAGATGTGCTGTGCGTTGGTGTGGGTCATGCAAAGGCTCCGACAATACACGCTTTATCACACGGTCCGCTTGCTATCAAAGGCGGATCCCCTGAAATATTTGCTCGACAGTCCCTCCTCCACGCGCAACTCGCCAAATGGCGTTGTCAATTGACGGAATACGATATCGAGTACGTGTCCCGCACTTCGGTCAAGGGGCAAGCGATCGCGGATCATTTAGCAGAATTCCCAATTGAAGACCACACACCCATAAACCCCGACTTCCCGGATGAGGGAATCCTCCGAGTAGACGACGAGGGAGAGGAGCCGGGATGGAAGATGTATTTCGACGGTGCTGTCAATTCCACGGGATCAGGCATCGGCGCGGTACTGATATCCCCGGACGGGCGCTATTACCCGGTAGCGGCAAAGATCGACTTTCCCTGCACCAATAATGTGGCTGAGTACGAGGCATGTATTCTCGGCCTCCAAGCGGCGATTGATTTCAAAGTAAAAGAGCTCGAAGTGTTCGGTGACTCCATGCTCACTATCTTCCAGACGCTGGGGCAATGGAAGACGAAAGACGCGAAGCTAGTGCCGTATCACGAGTACCTCGAGAAGTTAACCGAGAACTTCGAGGACATCTCATTCACCTATACTCCGCGCATGACAAATCAATTCGCGGACGCGCTTGCGACGCTCGCCTCCATGGTGAGCATCACGAGGGAAACCTTATCGAGCCCCTCGAGATCGAGATAGCAGAAGGACCGGCACATTGCAACACGATTGGAGCATCCGAGGCGAAGCCGTGGTACGAAGACATCAAGAACCTTCTGCGAACCGGCCAATACCCCCATTCGCCGACCGCCGCGATCGGAAGACTCTCAGACGCCTCGCGATACACTATTTCTTGAGCGGCGAGATACTTTACCGCCGCTCCTTCGACTCCACACTCCTCCGGTGCATCGACGAGCACGAATCGCGACGTCTCATGGAGGAAGTGCACGGGGGAAACTGTGGACCTCACATGAACGGCCTCATGCTCGCTAAGAAGATCATGCGCCTGGGTTATTATTGGTCCACCATGGAGACTGATTGTGTGAAGCATGTCAGGCATTGCCACCGATGTCAGGTCTACGCCGATCAAATCAAAGCGCCGCCCAACGAATTGCGCCCCATGACGGCACCATGGCCTTTTTCAATGTGGGGAATGGATGTGATCGGCCCGATCAACCCCAAAGCGTCCAACGGTCACATGTTCATTTTGGTGGCAATTGACTACTTTACCAAGTGGATCGAAGCCATCACTCTTGCGTCAGTCACCGCAAAGGCCGTGGCCCGTTTTCTCAGACGCGACGTCATCGCCCGATACGGGGTCCCTGCGACAATCATCACAGACAACGCCAAGAACCTGAACAACAAGGTCATCGACGAGCTTTGTGCACAATTCAAAATCCGACACCGCAATTCCACCCCGTACCGTCCCCAAATGAACGGTGCGGTGGAAGCGGCGAATAAGAACATCAAAAAGATCATCGAAAAAATGACGGTGAACTATAAGGATTGGCACGAGATGCTCCCCTATGCACTCTTGGCGTACCGTACGTCCATACGGACCTCAACCGGGGCCACCCCGTACTCACTAGTCTATGGCATGGAGGCCGTGCTCCCAATCGAAGTAGAGATCCCTTCCATGAGGATTCTTGCCGAGGCCGAGCTCGAAGAAGCGGAATGGGCAAAGCAGCGGTACGAACAGTTAAATTTCATTGATGAGAAGAGGCTGAAAGCGCTATGCCACGGACAGTGCTATCAACAAAGAATGGCTCGAGCCTTCAACGCAAGAGTCCGCCACCGCGATTTCAACCCCGGCGACCTCGTCTTAAGGAAAGTCCTACACGTCACGCCGGACTCTCGAGGGAAGTTCTCGTACAAATACGATGGCCCTTTTGTCGTCAAAGAGGTTTTCTCCGGAGGAGCGGTCATCTTGAGCGACATGGACGGCACTGAAAATGCCCTTCCCGTCAACGCTGACGCCATTAAGAAGTATTATCCGTGAACACTTGTGTATTCTTTATTCTTCGGGCTCCGCGCCCCTTTCATTGTAAGACATTTCTATTTCCGTGGACGAGCTTCAATTCCCACAATCTGTCCAACACTAAGCTTTCTTGAGAGAAAAATAAATTTTCCCGCTAGGTCGAAAACCTCCTTGAGGCGGCCTAGGCAAAAACTAGGGAATGAGTGGCACGACTTAAAATCCCGCAAAAGGGGGGGTCGTGGCAAAAGGAGAGCACAAATCACTCCCTCGCTAGGTCGAAAACCTCTTTGAGGCGGCCTAGGCAAAAGTTAGAGGACCCGAGGGGTACGATCCCACCCAAACATGGAGAATCGTAGCAAAAGGTGAGCATTCATGTGAGAGAAATTAAATAAAATACCCCGCTAGGCTGTTGCACATCCCGCGGCCTAGGCAAAAGTTAGGGGAAAAATGTCGGCTTGACCACGAAAGAAAAGCGACACTCTCCCTGTGAAGCTACACCGAGTAGTGGTTCGGCACTCTCCGACGCAAGCAAACTCTCTTCAACTCTCCAAGCTCGAGACCCGCTTCGAAATGGGGGTCGAATCAACATATCCTTGACTTGGAGGATCCCATAAGATCCCTCCTCTTACCTTTACGCACATATTCCACGGGCTACCCGTTTCTAAAAAGCCATTCTTCGATAGGGACACGACCACCTTACAATGGTCACCGATATCAAATCCCCGACACATCTCTACATAGATTCTTCTTACGTATGCCTGTCTCGCCGATTAAGTGCGACTGACACCCTTTTGTAGGTTCCTTTATCTCCATGCACAGGTGTGATCGGGAATCCCAAGAGGCATCTCCTTCTTGACGAACACGCGTTTGGCTTGTGCGGCAGATCGAGGCACCGAACCGAATGAGGGGCAGGATAAGGAACCCTTTTGATCCCGACTCGAGGAAACGACAAATGACAAGCTCGACTAAGAACGGGACAATCTGCCTCTGCCGACGTCCCCGACGAACCGCTTAGCATCCTTTCCCGCCCTTACTTCCTCTCGCTCTCTCTACTTTATTGCTTTCCACGGGTTTCGGCCTGGTAACTTTACTGCTTTCAGGACTTCGCGTCCCCGGACTTTGCGTCCGGTTACTGCTTTCCGGACTCCGCGTCCACTTTACTGCTTTCAGGACTTCGCGTCCCCGGACTTTGCGTCCGGTTACTGCTTTCCGGACTCCGCGTCCACTTTATTGCTTTCAGGACTTCGCGTCCCCGGACTTTGCGTCCGGTTACTGCTTTCCGGACTCCGCGTCCACTTTACTGCTTTCAGGACTTCGCGTCCCCGGACTTTGCGGTCCGGTTACTGCTTTCCGGACTCCGCGTCCACTTTATTGCTTTCAGGACTTCGCGTCCCCGGACTTTGCGCCCGGTTACTGCTTTCCGGACTCCGCGTCCACTTTACTGCTTTCAGGACTTCGCGTCCCCAGACTTTGCGTCCGGTTACTGCTTTCCGGACTCCGCGTCCACTTTATTGCTTTCAGGACTTCGCGTCCCCGGACTTTGCGTCCGGTTACTGCTTTCCGGACTCCGCGTCCACTTTACTGCTTTCAGGACTTCGCGTCCCCGGACTTTGCGGCCGGTTACTGCTTTCCGGACTCCGCGTCCACTTTATTGCTTTCAGGACTTCGCGTCCCCGGACTTTGCGTCCGGTTACTGCTTTCCGGACTCCGCGTCCACTTTATTGCTTTCAGGACTTCGCGTCCCCGGACTTTGCGTCCGGTTACTGCTTTCCAGACTCCGCGTCCACTTTACTGCTTTCAGGACTTCGCGTCCCCGGACTTTGCGTCCGGTTACTGCTTTCCGGACTCCGCGTCCACTTTATTGCTTTCAGGACTTCGCGTCCCCGGACTTTGCGTCCGGTTACTGCTTTCCGGACTCCGCGTCCACTTTACTGCTTTCAGGACTTCGCGTCCCCGGACTTTGCGTCCGGTCACTGCTTTCCGGACTCCGCGTCCACTTTACTGCTTTCAGGACTTCGCGTCCCCGGACTTTGCGTCCGGTTACTGCTTTCCGGACTCCGCGTCCACTTTATTGCTTTCAGGACTTCGCGTTCCCGGACTTTGCGTCCGGTTACTGCTTTCCGGACTCCGCGTCCACTTTACTGCTTTCAGGACTTCGCGTCCCCGGACTTTGCGTCCGGTTACTGCTTTTCGGACTCCGCGTCCACTTTATTGCTTTCAGGACTTCGCGTCCCCGGACTTTGCGTCCGGTCACTGTTTTCCGGACTCCGTGTCCACTTTATTGCTTTCCGGACTTCGCGTCCACATTTACTGCTTTCCGGACCTCTCGTCCATTTCACTGCTTTCTGCGGGCTTCGGCCCTTCACCCACCGCTTCACATTCCCCAAATCCCGCTCACGCCACTATCTCATGACAGGGGGAGGGGCGAGCCACCACGGAGAGCGACGACAGAAGCGGTCGCCGGGACCGAAGGGTGCCTCTCATGATCTTTGGCTACATCCTCTAACGAGCATGCAACCAAAGAGGGGCAAGCTGTCAGCACCCCATTTTGGCCCACCGGCTCCCCATGCGAGGATCCCCGACCGAGGCCCGGGGCACTATTCATGACCTGGCAATCGGAAGCAAATGGGCAGGCACGAGGCCATGGACAGTAAGAGAAGAGCACAATCCACTGAGAGAGACGGAAGAGAGCATCAGAAGAACAATGAACGAGGAATCCCGAAAGACGGCGGAGCCGGCACTGTGGCACTATTCATCACTGAGTCACCGAAGCACCGAAAGGTGCCCAATATGGGCTCCAAAAATCCCCCTCAGTGCCAAACGACCAATGACGCGTCCGGGCGCATTTCCGGGACATCCTGCTTAAGCAGGGACACCCCGATCCCCCACGGACGCCTTTTCTGACAGAGCTCCCGGGGTTCACTCCACTGACAAGCAAACGGCCCCTCAAAGCGGGCCTACAGGCACCCAGGGACCATCAAAGTCGGGGAACAAGCTTCAGATGACCTTTCGGAACCCGACTCGGCCTCTCGAGGGACGTCTCAGTGGTCATGAACGTCTCCCGGCGAGCCTTCGGGAATTTCCACGGAAAACAGAGACCACAACGATCTCTGAGCGCCTCACAATAACCCCGAGCACCTCAAGGCATTCAAGGCACACTGAGAAAATCCCGGTCAAAGTCCCTAGCTCTTCCCGGGCCTACGGTCCCCGACCAAGGACAACGAGCCAATGATCACCGACGGGGCAAACGGATCGCCGAAACGAATGAAAGAGTGCACAAAGGTCAATCGGGGTCGACGGACGCTAAACTCCGCTCCGAACATCCAAACGGGGCAAAACCGACTCCCGAGGCGCCGAGTCGCCCGAGCGCTCGTTCGCATGACGCATGGCGATATTAGGCTCATCCAAATCCTCGTAGTCCAAGCATTCCAAATCTTCCAATTAATTGGACATCGGAGATCGGATGCAAGCTCAATCAAGTCTCAAGCGTTTGCCGGCTTTTCTCCTAACCGGATGGGACCCACAGCCAAGCCAAGCCAAGCCATCAAGCCGCGGCTCAACCCCAAGCCACGGCTCAAGCCCTCTCACCCATCGGCTCCAATGCTCTCCCACCACACATTTTGAATTTTCCCCCCATCCATCACCTCCCTCCATCCATCCATCACATCCATCACCCCTCTTGCTTCCCCTACACTCAATGTGACACTTTCCCTTCCCTAAACCCTTCTTAAAATTCGGCAGCCACATTAGGGTCCCCTTAACCGCAATTAAATTCCCTCAATCAAGCCATTAGTCATTCCTTTATAAGCCCTTGCACCATTAGACTTAATGACTTCTTCAATTTCACTCTCTCTCAAGCCAATCTCTCTCAAGAACTCTCTCAAACCTCAGCCCATCCCCTCACTTCCGTCCACCCTTTGCTAAGGCCGAAACCGGCCAAAACCGCCGGAAAACCACCCGGTATTCCGGTAACCACCCGACCCGACTTAACCCAAAAATTCTCAAACTTCATAGCCTACATATTTCCTACCCCCTAAATCCATTTCCGGACTTGGATTTTCGATTTGAGGTCCCCAAGACCCCGTTTCAGCCGAAATTGCAATCGGGTCCCGAGACCCTCACCGCGCGTACCGAACACTAACGGCGTGCCATTTCATCCCACGACCTCGGAGAGTCGTGCCATCACATTTAAAGGGTTCCTCACAACCCTCACCCTCTCTCGTGAAGAGGTGGTCACGATCCGAGGGCCGACCCACCGTGCACGACCTCCGTTTTGCCCATTCTTACTAACCGGGTTTCTGTGTTTTCACTGAAACTTCTCTCATCATTTCCGACTTATTCAGGGTTCGGCACGCTCGGAGCTTTCCGTGCCCACCTAGATCTGCCTCTTAGGAGTCCAACGAGCCCGACCTTGCACCGTTCCGTGATCGGAGCGAGCGTGCCAAGCCGTTTTCCCGTGGTTGCCGCAGCCGCGCCCACCCGGGTCGCCTGCTGCCCTTCGCCCTAACCGAGTCTTGCGACTCTCAAGGCCACTTCCCCGACTCTTTTCCTCGCACACCGAGGCTAGGTAACATCTCTTTACGACTTAGAGAAGCTAGGATCCTTGATATTTGTTTACATGAAATGTTAAAATAGATTAAAGACTCGAAATGCATGCAAGTTCCCATTTTTCTTTCGGATCTATCTATTTCATGCATTTTCATGCAACGTACATCCATCATCTTTTCATGCACGACCTTGCCGTGTCTACACGATGTCCAAGTTCGCATGTCATGACGGGAAACAACCCGGATCCGGAGGGAAGAGGTCCCCTTGGCCACGGGTTGAGCCATGGGACTCACGGCCGAGTCTCTAGGGAGAGACCCGTGAGCTCCCTTGGCCCACCCGTGGCTAGATAGGTCTCCTCCTTCCCGGAAGAGGGTTGGTTCCCGTGTTTCCTTTACCGTCGAGCATGGATAACGTGATAGCATGACGGGAAAAGGCCCGAATCGGGGCCGGAGAAGTCTTCCCGACTCATGTGGGCCATGGAAGCTCACGGCCTCCCTTGGAGGAATAGGGCCGAGAGCTTCCTCGGACCACACGAGTCCGGGAGGTTTTCTTCCGTCTCGAGACGGGTCGGTTCTCGTGTTTTATTTACTTCGTTATCATTCGAGTCAAGATCGTCTTGTTATTTCCGTTTAAATGTCTCGATTCATGCACGTTCATGTGATTCCATGCAATTATGTTGTGGTGGTATCGAAGTTACTAAAACATGCGTTATTATCGTGGTTGATGTACTGTGTATGCAAGAAACGATTAGAACCGGTGCGGGAGATCTCTCAAAATCCGAGACAAATCAAGGGCCATTCGGCCCCTACCTTCGGGGAGTGGCCGAGAGTCCCCGGATTCCTCTCGGGTTTAAGGTGACCTCCCTAGTCGTTTCGGATCGCTCCTTGGAATTGGGTGTCTTAATATTCGGGTCTTATCATTAGCTATATGGTGGTTACGTGATCGGCGCGTTGATTGTGGATAATCACTCACCGAACCCGATGCCTATGATGTTGGACCATCATCATCGAATAATTTCACAAACGGGAAAGCGGGACGAATCATTCGATTAACCAAATCATTCGGACTAAATAATTGAGTTAATCGAACCCCCAATTTGTAAACGCATCGACGACTTATGGAATGGTGAGAATGCCCTTAAAAATTCACAATTTCAAAATACCGAGTCGTGTGACACGTATAGGATTGAGGTCTAGGGAGTACTCACATGCCATGACTCGAGTCCGGGCCCGATTTGAGGCGGCCCGAGTCGGGGCACGAGAGTCCTTCTTAGACCCCTTCGTGTGACACGATCTCCGATTTATACATAAACATCACGATTTTATTGTCCAAGGGCATAATTATCATTCTTTGATTCACCGATACCCTAGGCAATAGGAAGTCGGAAACACCTCGATCTATGGACGAAAAAGGGCTACCCGTTCGGACATGAGTCTCATTCGCGCGGCCTATTCCGTCCATTTTCGGTGTTTCTGTCTCCCTATTGTAGATTCAGTGGGGAGCATTTTATTTCAGATATAAAACACGAACAATCGGATTAATCGTACACTCGACTTAATCAAACACTAGATAATGGATAGGCGGAATGATAGATTCCATTTTAGAGTCAAGACATGAGTTGGGCTAAATTCGGTGAAGCCACAGTGACACTTAACTGAATAAGCGTCTTAAAACGAAACACACACATGTAATCGACTTAGAACCCCATCCCAATCCACCACTTATGCTTGCCTAGGATAGATACATTGTTTGTTAATCAACCCCGGCTAATAACTGATTAAATCACGTACATTCGGCCTAATACACAATTCGTTTGTATTCACTGACACTTATCAGTTGTTGTCAGTTGCTTCCTGTCGTGTCAGTTACATCAGTTTTCTTCTGTTTTGTTCTTGCTTTTGATGATTTATTGCGGTTCGGGCCTGAACCCATAGGTCACGTGTTGCACGGGGTCCAACGCCCCTAAGTCACCGAACACGAGGTCCAACGCCTCTTCATTCACCAAGCGCGTGCAACCCGAGTGCGGAATGGGATCTAGCCTCGAGTCACCATCGCACTCCAAATATGGCCTATGTGGAAGCCAATTTGGATTGGATGTGTGAAACGCGTTTAGATATCACCCGGGAGCTCGATCGGTCCAACGGTTACAGTGGGAACTAATCGTTCTCCTGCAAACCGTCGGTTCGATTGGACCCGACCCCCGGCTCTTTGAGCCCGCGTTGCCTTAATTTGTTTATCGGTTATTCAAAACATACGGCGAGCCGGAGTGGAATATTGGCCCAATGCAAACCGATCGGGATCCATTTATTTCATTCGGTTGTATTCTGTAATTATTTGAGTGTACGTTGCGAGGATCTTATTTGTACATTTATTCATATACTTGTAAGGATCCCCGATCGGTGAGCAAGAGGTCCGAGTGTCGAATCGGTTAAGTCGGTCTATCGTCACCAAGGGATGAGTAGGCTCGAATAATCATGGTCTTGGTTCGCGTAGGGAATCGACCGTCACGGTTCGAAGAACTGTAACGCTAAGATAGCGAACCGATTCCTTGACTCACAAGCCAACTCATCTTTCGGATTCTTGGCCCAACTCAATCGATTCATCGATTTTACGGTGTCAAAACGGGCTAGTCAAGTGCGACCCTAAATCACGCGGTGAATAAACAAAATGGCAAGCCTAGCAAGCTAGAGTACCGAAAGGGCGTGCGGGATATAGGCCGCACGTAATAGAACCCCCGAATTCGGAATTTTCGGTTCCGTACGACCATTGCCTTAGCATTTAGGTGTACCCCGTACCCCTAGACCCGGGTAACTTGCCGGCCCTCGACCTTCGGGTCGTAAAATGGCAAGTGGCGACTCCTTCTCACGTGCGTCCGTCGCGCGTCCCCGGGAAGGTGGACACTCCCAAGCCGCGTTTGCTTAGGCGCGCGCATGTGTGCCCCGAAGAGATTAAATTCGGGTGCGCACAGTTGCGACACGCAGATCTTCAGTTTTGGGTCACCTAAACAACCCATGAAGATTTTTGCTTTGACAGTATAAGTAGGTCCCGTTCTCGGAGGCCTAGATGCGAGGCCTCCAGGGGCTCCCGTTAGCTATGTATTGGGCATATCGAGACTTCCCCGACGATGCCCTAGCAATTCTATCGTTTTTCGACGCGCCCGTCGGCTTTGAACCCTTCTCAATAGGTACAGTAGGGCGACTGCATTTGCAACCCGCTTGGGATTTCTAATCAGATTTGGTCAGACTCGGTCTGACCATTTCCAAAGCATTATGACTAGACTCTCGAGAGGAATGTCTGGGATTTTGGCTCTGTGATAGCCTGTTGAAGGGTGGCTGTGACCCATTCGGAGTTATGCAAAGACAAAGTGAAAAGAGAAAGCTTGGGAAGCACGTTGCCCGCAAGCTAAAAGGATACACGGGTTCAAGCCTGCAATGAGATGTACACCCATTTTTCTTCGTCCTTCTGTTGTGTAGGTTGTACTGAACTGCTTGGACGGCGTATTCAGTTACCCACTGTGCTTGAGGAAGGTTCTCTCTTAGACGGTTGAATAGTATTGGAGAGCCGATCGGGGATCGTGTTGGAATAGATAAACTGGCCACTTCCCTTGGGGATCCCTTGTCCACACGATGTGTGAGAGACTAAGGGGCAATTTTATTTATCTCTCGTTTTGCTCTCCTTTTGCTACGATCACCCACCTCGGGGCCGCACCTCTCAACCTAAAGGGAAGAGCTCTCCTTTTGCCACGACCGCCCAAAGGGTTTTCGGTCGTGCCTCTCTTTTACCCTAGCTTTTGCCTAGGTCGCCCCAAAAAGGGGTTTTCGACCTAGCGGGCTCGATTCTTTTATCTCTCGAGTTTGCAAGGGCGAAGGGTTCGAAGGATTCAACCTCCAAATGCATTGTTTTCTGTCTCCGTCGAGGAGTTGTGTCTGCTGCTCTCCCTTTTGTCGGGGTTTGTTGATTTCTCAGGATTGGCGGCGTTGGAGTTTTAAATCTCGGCGGTGCCTTGTTTTGTTCATTGGCAGGTTTTTCCTGCATCTTTTCTCTCTCTCTTCATTGGCGGGTTTTTCCCGCTTCTTTTCGCTCTGTTTTTTTTTCTTGTAGCTGGGGTTTGTTTTGTGCCCCGTGTCTTTGTTTGAAACTCCTCGACTTTGTATCACCGAGGCCACTTTGGTGTGCTTCGCCTCGTGGAGACTCATTATGTGTTGCTAGCCCTATTTTGTGAGGACCGGCTTTCTTGGAAGTTTGACTCCCGTGCACTCGAAAGTTGAACTTCGTGTCATTTTCCCTTGCAATCTCTTCAGGTGAATTCCCTATTGTCTAGAAGGAAAATACAAATTTGCCTTAGGGAATCAGTGGCCGGAGTTGTCTTGATGCTTGTTGTGGAGGAGGCCTGGACTTAATGTAAATGACCAGGAGCGTTCCAACGTCACTTGCTGGAGTGACCCACGATGGCGACCTCGGGGCGAACTTCAACCAGGGAGGCCCAGTGTACGTCGCTTGCCGAGGTTGTGTTGGCGCGAACTTCAACCGGGGATGCCCCAGTGTACGTCGCTTGGAAAAGTTGTGCTAGTGCGAACTTCAACCGGGGATGCCCCAGTGTACGGCGCTTGGAAATGCTTTTCGTGGGTGGATGATGTCCGAGGTGGTCTCGGTGCAAGCGTTGAACGCGAATGCTCTGGTCTTTTATCGTCGATATGACTCATGGTGGGCGGTTTGTGCAACTGTCGCCCCTGGCCGTCTCATGTCGTCAATGTCAACTGAAATCGTTGCGTTGATGGCATAAGGCTCGCTCAGTTGTTTTGTCTTTAGCTTTGTAGGGGGTACCTCCGTGCCGAGCCCCTTCCCTGTCAAAGTATAAGGGAGGAGGCTCGAGAGGAGTTCTCGGAAAGGCGTGAGCCTGTGCATCATTCTTCGCCTGTGACCGGCGTGTCCCTGTAAAAGATGACAAAGAAGATAGTGTGTTAGGCGATTGTGCGGTGGAGTATGCGGTAAGAAATATGGGGTGGACCCATGGGAAAATCCCTTTTGTCCCGCACACGACCCATGGGGTGTCGCGTGTGGATGACATTGTTTCCGGGAATGTAGTCATCACCACTCTGGAGTGGTTAGACCATGACTGAGGTCACATAAGCATGTTTTCCCTAATTGCGAGTAGGCATGCGCAGCCGTCCTAGGGAAGGCTCGAGAAGCCGAGTCCCACGAGGACAGGTTAGTCGAACAGGTCCAACAGAACTGATAGGGCGTCTTCGAGACTGTCCTAATGCTCCATTGAAGGATTTGTTCATGTCGGGAGCCCATTTGTGGGAATGCATTTGAATGAAAGCAACAGAGAGTTTAAAGAAAACTGCGCGTGTTGCCCCAGTGTTTAGTCGATGACCACAACGGAGGTGGATGAGATCCATTCTTGATCGGAGGCATGACCGTGCTGGTCTGCGATCGAGAGTTGGGTCATGCTCTGTTTGTGGAGCTGTCACTTTTTGTCTTTGTAGTGGAAAGATTAGACTTGCTCCTTGAAGTATCGCTTGGATGAATTTGTATCCAAGTCGATTTTGGATTTCAGATGAGCCTGAAAGCAGTAAATGCGAGGCGTCAAAACCTGAAAGCAGTAAATGCGGGGCCGAAGCCCAAAAGCAGTAAATGCTGGGCCGAGGCCCGAAAGCAGTAAATGCAGAACTGAGGTCCGATGCAGTAAATGCATGCTCGATAGGAAAATGCAAGAGATGTAAGAGCAAAGGTCAATGCTGAGGAATAGCGCAAGGCGCTGCAATGCAGTGACGCCGATTTGCTTGCGGTATTGCTCTATGGAGCAGGGATGTGGACTTAGTGTTGAAATCCCAAGGAGCTGGATGGATGGGAGACGTTTGTTGTCTCAATTGTGGTCGCTTAGTATTCAGGCTGTCTTCTTGTTGAGAATTTCCTGCAATGGGAAAAGAAAACCATGAAGGAGCATGAACCGTTCAGCATTTCAATGCAAGAGTATAGGGAAGCGATCTGGCCTGGTAGGTGTCGTGCGAGCACACCGAGAGACATGCATTGATACGTTGAGCAGGCATGTATGAGTTGGTGTGAACATGCTTGGACATGTGTGAGGCGTGCTCGATCGCTGGTAGATGCGCTGGGTCACCCAGAGGGACGTGTGTCCGATCACGCAGTGACACTCTCTGTTAGGAAGAAGTTAGTGTTGGTTAACTTCGCCTGGGAAGGTTGATCGGCCCTCGGGCCACAGTTCGTCTTGCTGTGGAGGAAGGGTAAAGGCCGCGAGTGGCCTACCCGCGAAGGTTAGCACAACTCACATGTCGTACGGGGTGGGTGGCCGGGCTGGACGGCCTCTGGTCATAGCACATCTCGCCATGGAGAGGTGAAGACCGCAAGTGGTCTACCCGCGAAGGTTAGCACAACTCACATGTCGTACGGGGTGGGTGGCCGGGCTGGACGGCCTCTGGTCATAGCACGTCTCGCCATGGAGAGGTGAAGACCGCAAGTGGTCTACCCGCGAAGGTTAGCAGAACTCACATGTCGTACGGGGTGGGTGGCCGGGCTGGACGGCCTCTGGTCATAGCACGTCTCGCCATGGAGAGGTGAAGACCGCAAGTGGTCTACCCGCGAAGGTTAGCACAACTCACATGTCGTACGGGACATGGTAGTTGCTGTGCAAACATCGGATGCAGGCAATGTATGAGTTTTCAAAAGCTAATGTCGTTGCATTGATTTGATTCAAGTTCCCAGATTTACGAAGATGGTTCATTTGAAAAAGGGAACTTAAGCAATAAACCAATGCAATGTCCTAGTTTATCTGAAAACATGCATGCAGGTGCAGAAAGAATAAATATAATTGTATCTGTTACAATGTACATCGCTCATTATAGAAAAACAACAAAAGGCCCGCCTAAAAGAAAAACTACGAGCCGACTCAAAGACTCAACTTTTGGGTCGGTTGACGGCATGAAGGCAATTTTGGTCCAACATGACGGTCCCTGTTTATGCATGGTTTAGGTGCTACCGGGATAGCAACTAACTAAGGATGGGGGCTCCCGACTTAAGGGTATCAATTCCTTGAAATCGGGCGGGATTCTTTTCAAGGCCTAAGCGACAATCGAACCGCGCGCCGTACCCCTACTTCGAACCCTATCTAACCTAGCTTCCTAGATTGCCGCTCGTGGGATTTCAAGCGTGGTACCTAAATCCACTAGAATGATGCAATGCAAGTGCAGAAAGTAAAGGTGCATAAAGTAGATAAGCGGAAAATTGCAGGAAGCGGTAAATGAACATGCAAACAAGCAAACGGGATCGAGCCCGAACCCACTAAGTATGTCCCCAGTGGAGTCGCCAAGCTGTACGGACCCGAATGTGGACTCTCGTCGGGGCCCGCATTGCGCGCTTTTGGATCGCGCGGCTTGGTCGGAACGTCCACCTTCCCGTGGGGACGCGCGTCTGACACGCGTGAAAGAAGGAGTCGCCACTTATCATTTTACAACCCGAAGGTCGAGGGCGGATAAGTTACCCTGGGTCTAGGGGTATGGAACACCTAGTTTGTTGTTAAGGCATTGGTCTGTGCGGAACCGGAAAGTCCGTGTTCGGGGGTTCATGTTACGTGCGGGCCTATATCCCGCACGCCCTTTTGGTACTCTGGTTTGCTAGGCTTGCATGTTTTATTATTTACCGCGTGAATTAAGCTGCACTCGGCTCGCACGTTTTGACACCGGAGATTCGATGAACCAAACGATGTCAGTTGAGAAGCCGGGAGAGAAGTAAATCTATATGTCAGGGAATTGGTTCACAATCTTGCGTTACAGTTCATCGAACCATGGAGGTTGAATCCCTGCGTGAACCAGAACCGCGAGATCTTGGATTTACTTGTGTCTGGGCGAGCATTAGACCGATTCGATTAATTCGACTCTCGGACCGTTCGCTCACCGACTGGAATTCTTACAGAATAAATGCACCAAATAAAATCCTTACAATGCTCTCAAAAACAATAAATACAAATTACAAAAAGGGTCGAATTCCAGTCGTTTTGCGTTCGGTTATTATTCCACTCTAACTCACCGTGAGTTTAGGGAAAAGACCGAAGAACTGAAATTCAATGGACGCTCTCACTGAATAGGGCGTTGGACCCTGTGAGTGTTGATTAGGGTGTTGGACCCTGTGCTCGATGATTAGGGCGTTGAACCCTAATATTATTCGGCCTAGGGATCAGGCTCGACCCGCATGGCAAACAGGTGCGGAAAGATAACATGTTAATAACAGACAAAGTGTTTGTTATTGTCGTGTTACGTGAATTAACAGATTATTAACCCAGGGGTGTTTTTGCAAGCAAATGCCATATGTTAAACAATCAAACATGTGCCAACGTTTTAGCATTCGGCTTTGTTTTGAGAACTTGACAAAAAGAGTCAAATCTCAAGTGTGTGGATTTCTTTTACAGTTCTGTATTGTGACACTGAATTACCACTGAATAACCAAACTCGTGTTTTGACTCTAGATTTGGAATCTAGAATTCCTCCTAACCATTATCTAGTGTTTGGTTAGGTCGAGTGAAAGGTTAATCAGCATTTCGCATGTTTTCTGACAGAGATAATCGTTCTAGTTACCCGAGTCTATATTAGGATAACAGAAACTCATCAGTTAGATAAGAAAAGGCTATGCAGATGAACCTGCACCTGAACAGGTAGCCCATTCTCATCCCGTACTGTAGTGTTTCTGTCATGCTAACCCTAAGGGTGTCGCTGAATTGTGAAAAGACGATTTTGCCCTTTATTTGAAAATTGTTTTCAGAAAAGGGGGAAACATCGCAGTGCGGGCCACCTCGGCCTGTAGCCGGTGTCAACCAAATCCCTGGATCGTCCAGGGTTGTGCAAGAACCCCGAAAAAGCCAAAGAACCGGTCAATCTGCCCGGAAGTGATCTAGAAAGATCTTCTGTATCTTGACCTGAGTTACCTGGAATCAGGTAAAAACTCAAGTTGAGACACAGAAGCCCTTTCAGACGTCCATGCTACATCGGACCGCGTGTTTCGGGTTTGAAATTGATAAGTTTGAAAAGGGTGTGCGCAACCCGAATTTAATCTCGTCGGGGCACGCATGCGCGCGCCTAAGCAAACACGGCTTGGGAGTGTCCACCTTCCCGGGGATGCGCGACGGACGCACATGAGAAGGAGTCGCCACTTGCCATTTTACGACCCGAGGGTCGAGGGCCGGCAAGTTACCCGGGTCTAGGGGTACGGGGTACACCTAAATGCTAAGGCAATGGTCGTACGGAATCGAAAGTTCCGAATTCGGGGGTTCTATTACGTGCGGGCCTATATCCCGCACGCCCTTTCGGTACTCTAGCTTGCTAGGCTAGCCATTTTGTTTATTCACCGCGTGATTTAGGGTCGCACTTGACTAGCCCGTTTTGACACCGTAAAATCGATGAATCGATTGAGTTGGGCCAAGAATCCGAAAGATGAGTAGGCTTGTGAGTCAAGGAATCGGTTCGCTATCTTAGCGTTACAGTTCTTCGAACCGTGACGGTCGATTCCCGACGCGAACCAAGACCATGATTATTCGAGCTTACTCACTCTTTGGTGGCGATAGACCAACTTGACCAATCCGGCACTCGGACTCTCGCTCACCGATCGGGGATCCTTACAAGTAAATTGACATACAAATAGAATCCTCACAATGTTCCCTCGTATAATTACAAAATGCAACTGAATAAGTAAATGGATCCCGATCGGTTTGCATTTGGGCCAATATTCCGCTCCGGCTCACCGAGTATTTTGAATAGCCGATAAACAAATTAAGGCAACGCGGGCTCAAGGAGCCGGGGTCGGGTCGTCGATCGATCCAACGGTCTTTCGGAGAACCGGTCGGTTCCACTGTGTCCGATGGGCCGATCGAGCTCCCGGGTGATATCTAAACCCGTTTCACACGCTCGATCCAAATCCGCCTTCCACATAGGCTGCATTCGGAGTGTGACAGTGAATCGAGGCTAGATCCCATTCCGCACTCGGGTTGCACGCGCTCGGTGAATTAGGAGGCGTTGGACTCGTGTTCGGTAGTTTGGGGCATTGGACCCCGTGTAACACGTAGCCTATGGGCTCGGGCCCGAATCGCGATAAATCATCAAAAGCAAGAACAAAACAGAAGAAAAACTGATATAACTGACACGTTACAGACAACAACTGACAATTGTCGGTGAATACAGACAAGTGGTGTATTAAGTCGAATGTACGTGACTTAATCAGTTATTACCCGTGGTTGATTGGCAAACAATGCATCTAACCTAGGCAAACATAGAGGGCGGGCTAGGATAAGGTTCTAAGCCAATTACATATGTGTGTTTGTTTTATGACTCTTATTCAGTTAAGTGTCACTGTGGTTTCACCGAATTAGCCAAACTCGTGTTTTGACTCTAGATTGGAATCTACCATTCCCCCTATTCATTATCTAGTGTTTGATTAGGCCAAATGCACGATTAATCCGGTTGTTCGTGTTTTGTAACTGAAATAAAATGATCCCCACTGAATCTACAATAGGAAGAAGGAAAACACCGAAGACGAACGAAATGGGCCACACGAATGAAACTCGTACCCGAACGGGTTGCCCTTTTTCGTTCATAGTTCTAGGTGTTTCCAACTCCCTAAACCTAGGGTATCGGTGAATCACGGAATGACGATTATGCCCTTGGATGATAAAATTGTGGTGTTCGTATACAAATTGGAGATCGTGTTGCACGAGGGAGTCTAAGGAGGACTCTCGTGCCCCGACTCGGGCCGCCTCAAATTGGGCCGGACTCGAGTCACGGCACGTGAGTATTCCCTAGACATCAATTCTATTCGTGTTACGCATCTCGGTATTTTGAAATTGTGAATTTTAGTGGAAAAGGGGATTCACGCCGTTCCGTAAATCATCGATGCGTTTTACCAATTAAGGATCAATTAACCCGATTATTTAGTCCATGTGACTTAGTTAACCGAATGATGCGCATCCCGTTTTCCCATTTGTGAAATCCTTCAGTGATTATTGATTCTCGTTGCAATTACGGTTCCGACGTGCGACGTCCGGATCTAGCAAGCCTAATAAATAATAATCATGTAGAATATGATTAAAGGGGAATATGATAAAAAACAATTCCAAGGGTCGTCTTCGGAAGGACGGAAAGACCAAACGAGGCTCCAAGGAGTGGAAGGAGGGCTCGGCCATCCCCAAATGTGATCGGCCGAACACTCCTTGACCCGGTTCGAGTCTCGATGGGTCTTTCGTGTCATTCCTAGCCGATCATTGCATGCATCAAACAATCCGCACATGAGAACAATGTATATTTCCCTAAATCGGGACTAACACGATCACGGTTTACATGAATAAACACACAAAAGCATACAACGAGTCATATTTATGGAATTAACGAATGAACTTAATTTATTTCATGGTGGTCTTAGTGATATTACATGGGAAATACACGGCATCAAGGAGAAAGAAGAGCCCTAGGGGTTCGGTTAGGCCAAGGAGCCTCACGGATCACCCATCGCAAGGGTATGGCCGTGAGCCCCTTTGACATAACCGAACCATCTAAGGGCTCTCCCTCCTAGATTCCGAGCCATTCCCTTCGTTAGACACCTCTTAGCCACGGTTAGGACCTTCCCGAACGTGGAGATGGTCTAATCCGAGAGAATGAAGCGGTTGTGGACTCGAAGGAGCCAAGGAGGCTCACGGCCCATCCCCTATGAGGTTCGGCCGGGAGGTTCCGTGGCTCTCTCGAGTCTATATCCGTTTCATTCCCCTAGATTCGGACCACATCACGTATACATGCATGTTTACACGATCATATAGACGTAGAATAACAAGATGGAACACGTACGTTGCATGAGGATGCATGGCAAGTTCGGATCTAAAAGAAAAATGAAATCTTGCATGCATACCGACTTTTAAAACGTATAAACACTTCATACAAGTAAAGATAGAAAGTCCTAACTCTTCTAAGTTGTAAAGGGATGTTACCTAGCCTCGTTGCAAGAGGGAAAGAGTCGGGGAAGTGGCCGTGGGAGTCGCTAGACCCGGCTGGACGTTGCGGACAGTGGGTGACCCGGGTAAGGCGCGGCTGTAGCAGTCACGGGAGAAAGGCTTGGCACGCTAGCTCCGGTCACGGCACGGTGCGAGGTCGGGCTCGTTGGACTCCTAAGGAGTAGATCTAGGTGGTCGTGGAAAGCTCCGAGCGTGCCGAACCCTGAATAAGTCGGAAACGACGAGAGAAGTTCCGGTAAAAAAAAAACAGAAACCCGGTTAGTGAAAATGGGTAGAACGGAGGTCGTGCACGGTTGGTCGGCCCTCGGACCGTGACCACCTCTTCACGGGGGAGGGTGAGGGTTGTGAGGAACCCTTTAAATGTGATGGCACGACTCTCCGAGGTCGTGGGATGAAATGGCACGCCGTTAGTGTTCGGTGCGCGCGGTGAGGGTCTCGGGACCCGATTGCAATTTCGACTGGAACGGGGTCTTGGGGACCTCAAATCGAAAATCCAAGTCCGGAAATGGACTTAGGGGGTAGGAAATATGTAGGCTATGAAGTTTGAGAATTTTTGGGTTAAGTCGGGTCGGGTGGTTACCGGAATACCGGGTGGTTTTCCGTCGGTTTTGGCCGGTTTCGGCCTTGGCAAAGGGTGGACGGAAGTGAGGGGATGGGCTGAGGTTTGAGAGAGTTCTTGAGAGAGATTGGCTTGAGAGAGAGTGAAATTGAAGAAGTCATTAAGTCTAATGGTAAAAGGGCTTATAAAGGGAAGGCTAATGACTTGATTAAGTGAAGTTAAGTGTGATTTAGTGGGCTAACCTAGGGCTGCCGAATTTTCAATGGGGGATTAGGGAGGGGTAGATGTCTTGTAGAGTGTGGGGAAAGGAAAGGAAGGAGTGATGGGTGTGATAGGATGTGATAGGAAGTGATGGATGGATGGAGGGAGGTGATGGATGGGAGGGAAATTCAAATGTGTGGTGGGGGTGAGTTGGAGCCGACGGTGGGAGAGGCTTGAGCCGCGGCTTGGGCTGTCCAATCCGAGCCGAGGGTTGAGCCGTGGCTTGGGTTGAGCCGCGGCTTGATGGCTTGGCTTGGCTAGGCTGTGGGTCCCATCCGATTAGGAGAAAAGCCGGCAAACGCTTGAGACTTGATTGAGCTCGCGTCCGACCTCCGATGTCCAATTAATTTGAAGATTTGGAATGCTTGGACTACGAGGATTTGAGCGAGCCCAATATCGCCATGCGTCGCGTGGACGAACGTTCGGGCGACTCGGCGCCTCGGGAATCGGTTTCGCCCCGTTTAGACGTTCGGAGTGGAATTTAGCGCCCCTCGACCCCCGATTGACCTTTGTGCATCCTTGCATTTGTTTTGACGATCCTTTTGCCCTGCGGGGGATCGTTGGCCCGTTTGTCCTCGGTCGGGGACCGTTGGCCCGGGAAGGCCTAGGGACTTCGACCGGGATTTTCTCAGTGTGCCTTGAATGCCTTGAAGTGCTTGGAGGTTATCGTGAGGTACTCAGAGATCGTTGTGGTCTCTGCTTTCCGTGGAAATACCCGAAGGTTCACCGGGAGGCGTTCGTGATCACTGAAGCGTACTTCGGGAGATCGAGCCGAGTTCCGGAAGGTTGTCTGAAACTTGTTCCCTGGCCCTGGTGGTCCCTGGGCGCCTGTAGACCCGTTTTGAGGGGCCGCTTGCTTGTCAGTGGAGCGAACCCCGGGAGCTCTGTCAGAAAAGGCGTCCGTGGGGGATCGGGGTGTCCCGGCTTAAGCAGGATGTCCCGGAAATGCGCCCGGACGTGTCATTGGTCATTTTGGCACTAGGAGGGATTTTTGGAGCCCCATATTGGGCACCTTTCGGTGCTTCGGTGACTCAGTGATGAATAGTGCCACAGTGCCAGCTCCGTTGTTTTCGGGATTCCTCGTTCGTCTGTTCTTCTGACTGCTTTCTTCCGCCTTTCTCGGTGGACCGTGTTTTTCTTTATTGTTCATGACCCCGTGCCCGCCTATTTGCCTCCGATTGCCGGGCGATGAATAGTGTCCCGAGTTTCAGTCGGGAATCCTTGTGCGGGAAGCCGGTGGACCAAAATGGGGTGCTGACAGCTTGCCCCTCTTTGGTTGCATGCTCGGTTAGAGGATGTAGCCAAAGACCATGAGAGGCACCCTTTTTGGTCCCGGCGACCGCTTCTGTTATCGCTCTCTGTGATAGCTTGCTTCCCCGCGTTGGATGTTTAGGGAGGATGTGCAAAGGTTCCCGAACCCGTCGTAGGGTGACCACCTGATTAGGAAGCGAACATTATGAAATGCAGGAGTGGGGTCTAAGCCCGCACGACAGCATGTGCAGGGCCAAGGCCCGTAGAAAGCAGTAAGGTTACTAGGCCGAAGCCCGTGGAAAGCAGTAAAGTGGACGCGAAGTCCGGAAAGCATTAAAGTTACTAGGCCGAAGCCCGTGGAAAGTAGTAAAGTTACTAGGCCGAAGCCCGTGGAAAGCAGTAAAATGGACGCGAAGTCCGTGACGCGAAGTCCGGAAAGCAATAAAGTTACTAGGCCGAAGCCCGTGGAAAGAAGTAAAGTGGACGCGAAGTCCGGAAAGCAATAAAGTTACTAGGCCGAGGCCCGTGGAAAGCAGTAAAGTTACTAGGCCGAAGCCCGTGGAAAGCAGTAAAGTGGACGCGAAGTCCGGAAAGCAATAAAGTTACTAGGCCGAAGCCCGTGGAAAGCAGTAAAGTTACTAGGCCGAAGCCCGTGGAAAGCAGTAAAGTGGACGCGAAGTCCGTGGACGCGAAGTCCGTGGACGCGAAGTCCGTGGACGCGAAGTCCGGAAAGCAATAAAGTTACTAGGCCGAAGCCCGTGGAAAGCAGTAAGGTTACTAGGCCGAAGCCCGTGGAAAGCAGTAAAGTGGACGCGAAGTCCGTGGACGCGAAGTCCGGAAAGCAATAAAGTTACTAGGCCGAAGCCGTGGAAAGCAGTAAGGTTACTAGGCCGAAGCCCGTGGAAAGCAGTAAAGTGGACGCGAAGTCCGGAAAGCAATAAAGTTACTAGGCCGAAGCCCGTGGAAAGCAGTAAGGTTACTAGGCCGAAGCCCGTGGAAAGCAGTAAAGTGGACGCGAAGTCCGTGGACGCGAAGTCCGGAAAGCAATAAAGTTACTAGGCCGAAGCCCGTGGAAAGCAGTAAGTTACTAGGCCGAAGCCCGTGGAAAGCAGTAAAGTGGACGCGAAGTCCGGAAAGCAATAAAGTTACTAGGCCGAAGCCCGTGTGAAAGCAGTAAAGTTACTAGGCCGAAGCCCGTGGAAAGCAGTAAAGTGGACGCGAAGTCCGGAAAGCAATAAAGTTACTAGGCCGAAGCCCGTGGAAAGCAGTAAGGTTACTAGGCCGAAGCCCGTGGAAAGCAGTAAAGTGGACGCGAAGTCGGAAAGCAATAAAGTTACTAGGCCGAAGCCCGTGGAAAGCAGTAAGGTTACTAGGCCGAAGCCCGTGGAAAGCAGTAAAGTGGACGCGAAGTCCGTGGACGCGAAGTCCGGAAAGCAATAAAGTTACTAGGCCGAAGCCCGTGGAAAGCAGTAAGGTTACTAGGCCGAAGCCCGTGGAAAGCAGTAAGTGGACGCGAAGTCCGTGGACGCGAAGTCCGGAAAGCAATAAATTACTAGGCCGAAGCCCGTGGAAAGCAGTAAAGTTACTAGGCCGAAGCCCGTGGAAAGCAGTAAAGTGGACGCGAAGTCCGGAAAGCAATAAAGTTACTAGGCCGAAGCCCGTGGAAAGCAGTAAGGTTACTAGGCCGAAGCCCGTGGAAAGCAGTAAAGTGGACGCGAAGTCCGTGGACGCGAAGTCCGGAAAGCAATAAAGTTACTAGGCCGAAGCCCGTGGAAAGCAGTAAAGTTACTAGGCCGAAGCCCGTGGAAAGCAGTAAAGTGGACGCGAAGTCCGTGGACGCGAAGTCCGGAAAGCAATAAAGTTACTAGGCCGAAGCCCGTGGAAAGCAGTAAGGTTACTAGGCCGAAGCCCGTGGAAAGCAGTAAAGTGGACGCGAAGTCCGTGGACGCGAAGTCCGGAAAGCAATAAAGTTACTAGGCCGAAGCCCGTGGAAAGCAGTAAGGTTACTAGGCCGAAGCCCGTGGAAAGCAGTAAAGTGGACGCGAAGTCCGTGGACGCGAAGTCCGGAAAGCAATAAAGTTACTAGGCCGAAGCCCGTGGAAAGCAGTAAAGTTACTAGGCCGAAGCCCGTGGAAAGCAGTAAAGTGGACACAAAGTCCGTAGACGCGAAGTCCGTGGACGCGAAGTCCGGAAAGCAATAAAGTTACTAAGCCGAAGCCCGTGGAAAGCAGTAAAGTTACTAGGCCGAAGCCCGTGGAAAGCAGTAAAGTGGAGAGAGCGAGGGGAAGTAAGGGCGGGAAAGGATGCTAAGCGGTTCGTCAGGGACGTCGGCAGAGGCAGATTGTCCCGTTCTTAGTCGAGCTTGTCATTTGTCGTTTCCTTGAGTCAGGATCAAAAGGGGTTCTTATCCTGCCCCTCATTTGGTTCGGTGCCTCGATCTGCCGCACAAGCCAAACGCGTGTTCGTCAAGAAGGAGATGCCTCTTGGGATTCCCGAACACACCTGTGCATGGAAATAAAGGAACCTACAAAGGGCGTCAGTCGCACTTAATCGGTGAGACAGGCATACGTAAGAAGAATCTATGTAGAGATGTGTCGGGGATTTGATATCGGTGACCATTGTAGGGTGGTCGTGTCCCTATCGAAGAATGGCTTTTTTTAGAAGCGGGTAGCCCGTGGAATATGTGCGTAAAGGTAAGAGGAGGGATCATATGGGATCCTCCAAGTCAAGGATACGTTGATTCGACCCCCATTTCGAAGCGAGTCTCGAGCTTGGAGAGTTGAAGAGAGTTTGCTTGCGTCGGGGAGTGTCGAACCACTACTCGGTGTAGCTTCACAGGGAGAGTGTCGCTTTTCTTTCGTGGTCAAGCCGACATTTTTCCCCTAACTTTTGCCTAGGCCGCGGGATGTGCAACAGCCTAGCGGGGTATTTTATTTAATTTCTCTCACATGGATGCTCACCTTTTGCTACGATTCCCCATGTTTGGGTGAGATCGCACCCCTTGAGTCCTCTAACTTTTGCCTAGGCCGCCTCAAAGAGGTTTTCGACCTAGCGAGGGAGTGATTTGTGCTCTCCTTTTGCCGCGACCCCCCTTTGCGGGATTTTAAGTCGTGCCACTCGTTCCCTAGTTTTTGCCTAGGCCGCCTCAAAGAGGTTTTCGACCTAGCGGGAAAATTTATTTTTCTCTCAAGAAAGCTTAGTATTGGACAGATCGTGGGAATTGAAGCTCGTCCACGGAAATAGAAATGTCTTACAATGAAAGGGGCACGGAGCCCGGAGAATAAAGAATATACAAGTGTTCACGGGTAATACTTCTTAATGGCGTCAGCGTTGACGGGAAGGGCATTTTCAGTGCCGTCCATGTCGCTCAAGATGACCGCTCCTCCGGAGAAAACCTCTTTGACGACAAAGGGGCCATCGTATTTGTACGAGAACTTCCCTCGAGAGTCCGGCGTGACGTGTAGGACTTTCCTTAAAACGAGGTCGCCGGGGTTGAAATCGCGGTGGCGGACTCTTGCGTTGAAGGCTCGAGCCATTCTTTGTTGATAGCACTGTCCGTGGCATAGCGCTTTCAGCCTCTTCTCATCAATGAAATTTAACTGTTCGTACCGCTGCTTTGCCCATTCCGCTTCTTCAAGCTCGGCCTCGGCAAGAATCCTCATGGAAGGGATCTCTACTTCGATTGGGAGGACGGCCTCCATGCCATAGACTAGCGAGTACGGGGTCGCCCCGGTTGAGGTCCGTATGGACGTACGGTACGCCAAGAGTGCATAGGGGAGCATCTCGTGCCAATCCTTATAGTTCACCGTCATTTTTTCGATGATCTTTTTGATGTTCTTATTCGCCGCTTCCACCGCACCGTTCATTTGGGGACGGTACGGGGTGGAATTGCGGTGTCGGATTTTGAATTGTGCACAAAGCTCGTCGATGACCTTGTTGTTCAGGTTCTTGGCGTTGTCTGTGATGATTGTCGCAGGGACCCCGTATCGGGCAATGACGTCGCGTCTGAGAAAACGGGCCACGGCCTTTGCGGTGACTGACGCAAGAGTGACGGCTTCGATCCACTTGGTAAAGTAGTCAATTGCCACCAAAATGAACATGTGACCGTTGGACGCTTTGGGGTTGATCGGGCCGATCACATCCATTCCCCACATTGAAAAAGGCCATGGTGCCGTCATGGGGCGCAATTCGTTGGGCGGCGCTTTGATTTGATCGGCGTAGACCTGACATCGGTGGCAATGCCTGACATGCTTCACACAATCAGTCTCCATGGTGGACCAATAATAACCCAGGCGCATGATCTTCTTAGCGAGCATGAGGCCGTTCATATGGGGTCCACAGTTTCCCCCGTGCACCTCCTCCATGAGACGCCGCGATTCGTGTTCGTCGATGCACCGGAGGAGTGTGGAGTCGAAGGAGCGGCGGTAGAGTATCTCGCCACTCAAGAAGTAGTGTATCGCGAGGCGTCTGAGAGTCTTCCGGTCGCGGCGGTCGGCGAATGGGGGGTATTGGCCGGTTCGCAGAAGGTTCTTGATGTCTTCGTACCACGGCTTCGCCTCGGATGCTTCGATTGAATTGCAGTGCGCCGGTCCTTCGGCTATCTCAATCTCGAGGGGCTCGATAAGGTTCTCCTTCGTGATGCTCACCATGGAGGCGAGCGTTGCAAGCGCGTCCGCGAATTGATTTGTCATGCGCGGAGTGTAGGTGAACGAGATGTCCTCGAAGTTCTCGGTTAACTTCTCGAGGTACTCGTGGTACGGCACCAGTTTTGCGTCCTTTGTCTTCCATTGCCCCAATGTCTGGAAGATAGTGAGCATGGAGTCACCGAACACTTCGAGCTCTTTTACTTTGAAATCAATCGCCGCTTGGAGGCCGAGAATACATGCCTCGTACTCAGCCACATTATTGGTGCAGGGAAAGTCGATCTTTGCCGCTACCGGGTAATAGCGCCCGTCCGGGGATATCAGTACCGCGCCGATGCCTGATCCCGTGGAATTGACAGCGCCGTCGAAATACATCTTCCATCCCGGCTCCTCTCCCTCGTCGTCTACTCGGAGGATTCCCTCATCCGGGAAGTCGGGATTAATTGGTGTGTGGTCTTCAATTGGGAATTCTGCCAAATGATCCGCAATCGCTTGCCCCTTGACCGAAGTGCGGGACACGTATTCAATATCATACTCCGTTAATTGACAACGCCACTTGGCGAGGTTCCGCGTGGAGGAGGGACTATCAAGTAAGTACTTCAAGGGGTCTGCCTTTGACAGCAAGCGGACCGTGTGATAAAGCGTGTATTGTCGAAGCCTTTGCATGACCCACACCAATGCACAGCACATCTTCTCGATTTCCGAATAATTTGACTCTCCATCGGTGAACTTTTTGCTCAGATAGTAGATCGCGCGTTCCGTGTGCGTGGACTCCTCCTCCTGTCCCAACATGCATCCTAATGATTGGCGGCGTACCGTTAGATAAAGTACGAGGGGACGACCCGGTGTAGGCGGGACCAATACCGGTGGTCGGACCAAATACGCCTTGATGGTGTCAAAGGCCTTCTGACATTCTTCGTCCCATTCAATCGCCGCGTTCTTGCGGAGCAAGCGAAAGAGTGGTTGGCATTTGTCTGTTAGGTTCGCAATGAATCGTGCGATGTAATTCAGCCGCCCCAAGAAGCCTCGTACTTCGCGGACCGAAGATGGCGGAGGAAGCTCCTTGATCGCCTTGACTTTATCGGGATCTACTTCGATGCCGCGCTCGCTGACCACGAATCCTAGTAATTTTCCCGATCGAGCGCCGAACGTGCATTTCGCCGGATTGAGCCGAAGCTTGTACTCTTTTAAGCGGTCGAAGAGACGCTTCAGATTAACGAGGTGGTCCTCTCCTTCTTTGGACTTGGCAATCATGTCGTCAACATAGACCTCGACTTCCTTATGCATCATGTCGTGGAACAATGTGACCATAGCCCTCTGATAAGTTGCCCCGGCGTTCTTGAGACCGAAAGGCATGACGCGATAACAGAAGGTTCCCCACATGGTAGTGAATGTCGTCTTGATCTTGTCTTCCTCGGCCATCCGAATTTGATTGTATCCGGAGAAGCCGTCCATGAAAGAAAACCGAGAGTGGCGCGCCGTGTTGTCAACTAGTATGTCGATGTGGGGCAAGGGAAAGTTGTCCTTGGGGCTGGCCTTATTGAGGTCCCGATAGTCGACGCAGACTCGCACCCTTCCATCTTTCTTCTCCACCGGCACGATGTTTGCAACCCATTCAGAATAATTGCAGACCTCGAGGAAGCCCGCGTTGATCTGCTTGACAACCTCCTCCTTGATGCGGAGAAGGAGGCTTGCCCGTTGCCGTCGCAATTGTTGTCGTTTGGGCGGGAACTTCTCGGTGTCTAGCGGGAGGAAGTGCTTCACTATTGACGGGTCTAGCCCCGGCATGTCGGCGTAGGACCAGGCAAAAACTTCTTGATACCTGGTCAAGAAATCGATCATTCGGACCCGTTGTGTTGGGTCGAGGCTTGTGCCGATCTTTAGGATGCGGGGCTCCTCTTGAGTACCCACGTTGATCTCTTCTATTGGCTCGAGCGAGGTGAGTTGGCGATCCTCGAGGCGGCGCAAACTCTCTTCTATCTCAGGCACTAGACTGTCTTCGTCGAGCCCTTCCCCGAAGTATATGGGTCCGGGCTCTCCGAGACTTTCTTCGGATGGGTTCGAATCAACGCATCGAAGATTTGGATTCGAGTGGAGCCTGGAGAATTGAAAGAATTGTCTTAGAGAAATTTAGAATGATATGAACAAAAGAGTAAGGAAGAGAGAGTGGAATAGACAAGGATTCAAAAAATGCATATAGGGAATTCATTGATAGTGAGGATCACGAAGCCATAACAGAGTTCCCTCTTCCGTCGTGTGGCCTACGGCTACGCCGACACGCGGGAAACATCTCATACATAGATAAATCTTACACATCGGCGATCACAGCCGAGTAGCGCAGGACTGAGGTCCAATTGTTAAGCTCCTCGTTTTCCTGCGCCGGGCGGATGTGAACCCCTGAAGGAATCTCCTCGGTGACGGCATACACGGTTGGCAAGGTGTCAGTCGCGTCGTCGAAGTCCGAGGAAGGGCCGTCAGAGGTGCTCCCGATGATGAGTGGAGGCCCGGGGAAGAAATGTGATAGCGGGGGGACTGGAATGCCCCTGTGGAGCCTACCATAGTGCGTGGCGAGGCGGTGGAGGTGATTGA